>NC_090741.1:32165467-32187967 GCF_036898095.1 Palaemon carinicauda | reverse complement strand
CTTTATTATTGATATTTATTTGTCTACTGATTATAAATTTCCTAGATTTTTTGGACTATAGAAACATAAAATGACAATGTCTTGATTTAAGGTTTGAAGGCCGCTCATAAATGGCAGAGGTAAAAGACATTGGCAATGCCCTAGAGACTGATCATATATAATTATTATTATTATTATTATTATTATTATTATTATTATTATTATTATTATTATTATTATTATTATTACTTGCTAACCAGGATGCTATAAGCCCAAGGGCTCAAACAGGGAAAGATAGCGCAGTGAGGAAACGAAATAAGGAAAAACTACAAGATAAGTTTAAGAACAATAACAACATTGAAATAAATGTTTCATATATAAACTATAAATACCTGAAAATAACAAGAGGATAAAAACTTCAAAATAGAAAGCGGGAGAGAAACAAAATAGAATAGTGTGCCCGAGTGTACCCTCACGCAAGAGATCTCTAACCCAAGAGAGTGGAAGACCATATTACAAAGGCTATGGCACTACCCAAGACTAGAGAACAATGGTTTAATTTTGGAGTGTCCTTCTCCTAGAGGAGCTGCTGACCATAGTTAAAGAGTCTCTTCTACCCTTATCAAGAGGAAAATAGCCACTGGACAATTACAGAGCAGTAGTTAACCTTTTGCGAAAAGAAGAATTGTTTGGTAATTTCAATGTTGTCAAGTGTATGGAGAGTGAGGAAATTGGTTAAGAATAGGCCAGACTATTCTGTATATGTGTCGGCAAATATGAAATGGGCCGTAACCAGAGAGATGGACCCAATATAGTACTGTCTGGCGAGTCAAAGGACCTAATAACTCTCAAGCAGTAGTATCTCAACGGTGACTGGTGCCTTGACCAACCTACTATCTTTACATATGATCAGCGCCTAAGGCCCCTCTCCATCAAGCTAGGACCAGGAAGGACCAGGCAACGGTTGCTAATGACTCAGCAGATAGACTTATAAGCTCCCCCGAGACCCCCATACTTTGCTCACAAGGAGGGTGAGGTTACAGACACTACAAGAAACTAACGAGCTTGAGCTGGTTACGAATCCGAGTCTGGCAGAACGCCCGCCAGGGACTTTTCCAAAAGGCTACCACAACCCTATTTAAATATCTTTCAATATATTTCAATTACTACTGGATGCAGAACCCTATTTGGTTTCAATTTCAGGACTTTTCTCCAGAGAAGGGATGGCTCTAAGAAAGAAACAATGTAAGTCAATGCCACATTCATCCTTTAACTGATGAGTCATAGATGAAACCTTCCACAACATTAGTAGATTAAGACACATACAGACATAAATGGATCACCAGCAGTGTGGCATTAACCTTTATACCGGGATATCTGGGATTCACTGTAAATATAGTGGGAATACCTTAACGTGGTGAAAGAGTTTGCGTATCCCCATGATCAACAAGTTATACTAGTCAGGGCCACCCATACCAGATTGGTTTGCTGTGAACGATCAGATGAAAATCTCCTACCATCACTAATCCGCTATGGCCGGGATAGGGATGAAAACTGATGTGTCTGATGCCTTTGTCCTGCAATGGATTAGAAACGGCTGCATTTTTGTTGTATGTATATATCATCATCATCATCATCATCATCGTCATCATCATCATCATCGTCGTTGTCGTCTCCTCCTACGTCTATTGACGCAAAGGCCCTTGGTTAGATTTCACCAGTCGTCTCTATCTTGAGATTTTTAAATCAATACTTCTCCATTCATCATCGACAAAGTTATATATATATATATATATATATATATATATATATATATATATATATATATATATATATATATATATATATATGCATATATATGTGTGTATATACATATATATATATATATATATATATATATATATATATATATATACATATATATATATATATATATATATATATATATATATATATATATATATATATATATATATATATATATGTGTGTGTGTGTGTGTGTGTGTGCGCACGTGTGTGTGCGCACGTGTGTGTGGTGTGTGTTTGTATCTTCGTAGTTAAGAAGTCCATTAACCAACAAAAACAATAACACGCAAACATAAACGATTAACCCCCAGAGAGAAAAACAGTTAAAGAGAATTGGCCAATTAATGTTATTTCCGCTGATCTCAGTTGCTAATGGGGACTGATTAGCCAAAAGCCTCTGAACCGGACATTACCTACACTACATGCGGAACAGTTTCTATCCTGTTATTTTAGAAGAGTTTAACAGCGATTAACCGATCTCTGCCTTCACTAATGACATCGACATTTTACGAAATAGTTTTGAGTCCTGTTTAGCGAGTAGCAGTGCCAGGACTCCTCGCTGCTGGGAGAAGGACGCTGGTGACTGGTACAGTGCATGAACATACGCTACTGGGGTCTAAGCAATGTCAGTCAGGGCAGCCGATAGGGACTACGGTCTACCCCAAAGCCGAAGCAAAGTTCTTCAAAAAGAAGCCAACTGTACCTACCCCATACAAATGGGAAATCACGTTAATAAAAAGAAGTGTGAGGATGCCTGTTACGAAGAATGTTGTTCACTCAAGGGGTCAACTACTGCACAGTAATTGTTTAGTGGCTACTTTCCTCTTTGTTTAAGGGTTTAAAGGCCGCTCATGAATGGAAGAGGCAAGGGACAGTAACATTGCCTTTGCAAGCAGGCCAATGCCCTTGTATATACGTATGATCAGCGTCCAAGCCCCTTCTCCACAAAAGCTAGGTCCAAGGAGTGCCAGGCAATGGGTATTGATGTCTCAGGAGATAGACTTATAGACTTCCCAAACGCCCTATCCTTAACTTACATAAATGGTGAGGTTGCAACGAATAAAGGAACCTACGAGTTTGAGCGGGACTCGAACCCCAGTCTGGTGATCACCAGTCAGGGACGATACCACATAGGCCACTACAATTCTAAAGGTAGAAGACAGTCTTTAGCTATGGTAAGCTGCTATTCTAGTAGAAAGACAGTCCAAAATCAAATCATTGATCTCTAGTCTTGGGTAGTTCCATAGCCACTCTACCATTGTCTTCCACTGTCTTGAGGTAGAGTTCTCTTACTTGAGGGTACACTTAGGCACACTATTCTATGTTATTTCTCCTACTCTTGTTTTATTGTAGATTGTATAGTTTATATATGGAAGATCTATTTGAATGCTATTAGTATTATTAAAAAATTTCACTTTAATTGTTCATTATTTCTCCTGCAGTTTATTTATTTCCTTGCCTTCTTTCCTCACCGGGCCAATTTTCCCTGTTGGAATCCTTGTGCTTATAGTATCAGGCTTTTCCAACTAGGTTTGTAGCTTAGATAATAATAATAATAATAATAATAATAATAATAATAATAATAATAATAATAATAATAATAATAATAATAATAATAATCCGGATAAGGATGTTATTCATATTTTATCCAGACAAGTTCTTTCCTTTTTCGATCGTTGACATTTTTGACGTGATAAAACCGTATTTTCTAAGTCAAAGGAAATGATTCATACTCTATTCTATGAATGAATAATTTGAATTCCTGGTAAAAGTACAAATCTAAAATAAAATGTTGTAACGTGGTTGGTTGGTTACATATTTAACCAGGATAGCACGCCGAGTTGAACAAGGGATGAATTATTATTATTATTATTATTATTATTATTATTATTGTTACTTGCTAAGCTACAACCCTAGTTGGAAAAGCAGGATGCTATAAGCTCAAGGGCTGCAGCATGGAAAATAGCCCAGTGAGGAAAGGAAACAAGAAAATAAACTACAAGAGAATTTTAAGAACCATAACAACACCAAAACAAATCTTTCATATATAAACTATAAAAACTTCAAAATAACAAGAAAAAGAGAAACAAGATGTAATAGTGTGCCCGAGTGTACCCTAAAGCAAGAGATCTCTAACATAATGTAGTGGAAGACCATGGTACAGCGGCTATGGCACAACCCATGACTAGAGAACAATGGTTTGATTTTGGAGTGTCTTTCTCCTTGAAGAGCTGCTTACCATAGCTAATAGCTCTCTTTTACCCTTACCAAGAGGAAAGTGGCCACTGAATAATTATAGTGCAGTAGTTAACCTAATGAGAGAAGAAGAATTGTTTGGTAATTTCAGTGTTGTTAAGTGTATGAGGAAAGAGGAGAATGTGTAAAGAATAGGCCAGGCTATTCGGTGTATTTGTAGGCAAACATAAAATGAGCCGTAACCAGAGAGATGAATCAAATGTAGTACTGTCTGGTCAGTCAAAGGACCCAAGAACTCTCTAGCGGTGGTATTTCAACGGGTGGTTACGGTAAATACGATAAACTAAGTTATATGAAAATTTACAAGTTCATTCATTTCTACATAACAAACATCAGATATAAAGCGACGTAAAGAAATGAATAAAAATAATAATGACTATCTTGAAATGGTAAAAGGACGTCAGTGATGCCATAATTGCAGCCATGCAAAAATATTTAAAAAGCCAAAACGAATTTATGGCAAGATAGATTGCCTTGATGCTTTTCATGCTTTATGTAGATATTTTCTTATTATATTGACCGTGAAATGGTAACACAGATTTCATTCATTACTGAAAATCAAATATTTGTGGTCAAATGAATTAATTATAAGTACAGGGATCGGGTTGTAAATGAAGATATAAGAAAAAGGTCGAAACTGTTATTAGGAAGAGAGAGAGAGAGAGAGAGAGAGAGAGAGAGAGAGAGAGAGAGAGAGAGAGAGAGAGAGAGAGCTGACTCAACTAATTCCAGTTGGTGTCATTTCTATTGCAATTAGTGGAGGTTAGGTGGAAATTTGTCCCAGATTGACTGGACGGTTTTTTTTTTTTTTTTTTTTTTTTTTTTTTTTTTTTTTTTTTTTTTTTTGCTGCTAAAAATGAAGGAGGTCTTCAATATCTGAAGCAGAAGATCAGGAGATTACTCCACTAAAGTAAGACTCGAAACGGAGGAAGTGTAGCAGAATAAGACGATATGTTTTATTTGGGCTCAATAAATAATGTTACACTTCAACTTACGAACAGAGGACGTATTATAATAATGATTTCGAAATTACTGCTATTGATAAGTAATTAAGAAAAAATAGAAACTGTTCATCCTCATCCTTATCTTCGCCAACGAAGTTGGAAGGAGGTTATGTTTTACCGCCTGTGTGTGTGTTTGTTGGGAACTGCTTCCTGACCACAATTTTAATCGAAGACTAATGAAACTTAAAGGGATTAACTGTTATGTAAAAAAAAAACTAGAAAGGATTAGATTTTGGAAGGTCAAGGTCAAAGGTCAAGATCAGAGTCAAGCAAAATGTCCAATTCCCGTAATCAGCCATAAGTTTGGACATCGTTGTCACAGAGACTTCAAACTTGATTCATATTTGAGTGTATGAAAATCCACGCCGATTGATACATGTTAAGGTGAAAGGTCAAGGTTAAGGTCAAGCAAGTGGTCCAGAAATAAGCTGTAGCGGTGGAGGTCTGCGCTCTACTGAGTGCCCCTCGAGTTGATAATGAATTTGAAACGACACTATAAATACGAAATTTTTATTTAAAAAAAAAATAAAAATAAAGTCATATTTTGTTTCTATCTTTAATCCATCCCTTAAAAGCAACTTTATTGGCTTATAAAATGATTTAACACCTTTAAATAGATTCTTCCTCTCCAAAAGTTTTCTTATAATGTGTAAAATTACTGTACGTTGAGATTTTGACAACACGTAAACTTGCACTGTTGAAAAAAAAAAAACTGTAATTTTAATCAGAAATTCTCAGTAAAAATATAGTGTTCTCATCCGTATTTCAGTAAAATACAGGTGACCGTAATTTTACCTTACTTTGTTATTATCTTTTACGGGTTGGTGACCGTAATATCACACCTTTACAATAATATATCCGTATTTAAAACGATAAATGCCTGGCAACATTTATTCTCGCATTTTTACCGTTTTTTACGGTAGATTTTTAACAGGGTGGACTAGGGTGGACTTTAAAGGTGCGACTTCTGAGCAAACGTGACAAGAATTAAACCAAAATTTCATTCTAAAGGCGAATTTGTTTATAATCAACCAAACCAAGTGTAAACAAGTACTGTATGTTGACATTGATGTTGATTTTCCCAAGAGAGGGGAGGATGAAGAAAAAAATAAGGCCAATATAAATTTGAGCACACGAGTACAAATTCCCACACTCAAACCGATAACATACACTGTTCGAAATTTGCATTAAAAAACGGTAAAGGCCTGGCAACATTTATTCCAGAATTTTTACCTTTTCAAAACGGATATATTGACGTAAAAGAGTGATATTACGGTCACCAACCCGTAAAATATATTAACAACGTAAGGTAAAATTACGGTCGCCTGTATTTTACTGTAATATTTCTGAGAACAGTGTATTTTTATGGAGAATTTCCGATTAAAATTACGGTTATTTTTAACAGTGATAAATAATTTCTACTTATCCTTATAGTTTGATGATTAACTTTCATCATTTGGATCAATATTGTATATCTTTCATTATAAAGATGGATATATCGACCAACGATACTGATATAGAGATTTTTAATCAAGTTGAAGGATATATCCTTTTTTTTTTTACGGAATAAAGATTATATTTAAGATATTAGTTTCCTCAAGGCGCTTTAAGGATATTAATCCCTGGTGTGATTTGAAATACTTTTGGGGTCTTGATAAAGAAACATAACTTTATCCTTTCTTGAATGTATTTTCACAAGGAATATATTTTCTTTTCATTCATCTTCCATAAAAAATGAAAAATTAAACCTTCCTAGTTTTTAAGAGTATTATAAAGTTCTGAAATCAAATAATCATTAATATCCTTTATTTTTGAAGATTTTTTATCTATCTTAAGTTAATAATTGCCCACAGAAATACTTAGTTTGGGGTTGAAAATAAAGTGCTTGTTTATACTAATATCAAATAAATGACATCAGTTTTTAAAAGAAATTCTGAAATAAAAAAATCATGAATATTATTTATTTAAAGATTTTATATCAATCTTAAGTGAATAATTGTCCCTAGAAACATTCAGTTTGTGGTAGAAAATAGCTTTAAAGCGTTATTTTATACTAACATCAAATAAATGACACCAATTTTATAAGCAAGTATGATTAGAATCCTACAAAACAGACCTTGAGATTATTTTCCTACAAGATGTTTGTAGGAAAACACGTATAGGCTACAAAGTTTTATATATATATATATATATATATATATATATATATATATATATATATATATATATATATATATATATGTATATATATACAGTCTATATATATATACATATATATATATATATATATATATATATATATATATGTATATATATACATATATATATATACATACATATATATATATATATATATATATATATATATATATATATATATATATATATATATATATATATATATATATATATATATATATATATATATTCAATTCTGAAGATCGTTTACTGATCATTTCTGAATTCATGAGATTCAAGTAATAAAAAAAATTAATATGTATGTATATATATATATATATATATATATATATATATATATATATATATACATATATATATACTGTATATAAATATATATATATATATATATATATATATATATATATATATATATATATATATATATATATATATATATATATATATATATATATACACACATATATAACTTTGTAACGTCTTATATATTTTAGATACACTTAAAAACTTGCCGTAAAATAAAACTTGTAAAAATCCTGGAAAACATGTTGCCAGGCATTTACCGTTTTAAAAACGGATATATTGACGCAAAGGGACGGTCACCAACCCGTAAAAAATAGTAACAAAGTAGATTTAAAAACCACGGCCGCCTGTATTTTACTGAAATAAGGCCGAGAACACTGTATTTTTTACGGAGAATTTCCGATTAAAATTACGTTTTTTATCAGTGTAAGATTATATATAAAGGGGAAAAAAATAATAAACCCACGTTTTGAAATATATTTGTGATGGTGCCTTACATCTACATTGGCTAAGATCTAAAATCCAATGAGAAAATAGAGAACATAGACTCTTTTACAGTAAGTGTGCAATGTCTTATACCAGTCTTAGCTAAGACCTTAAATTAAAGAACATAAAGGAAAAATATTTTGTGAGGGTATAAGACGTCAGACTTAACTGAGACCTTAATCCCATAAGGAAACGAGAAGGGTACTCAACAGAGCGTAGACCTCCGCCGCGGCAGCTTATTTCTCGACCTTTTGCTTGACCGTGACCTTGACCTTTGACCTTAACCTTCCAAAACTTAATAATTTCCAGATATTTACATATCAGTTAATCCCTGCGAGTTTCATTACTCTACGATAAAAAATGTAGCCAGGAAACTGTTCACAAACACATACACAAACAGGGGGTAAAACATAACCTCTTTCCAACTTCGTTGGCGGAGGTAGAAATAGAAAATCTTTTACTTTTTTCCGAACAGATTTTCGATGGTGTCTTAATCAGTCTTGATAATGACCCTAATCGAAGACAGATAATAAAGAAAAGATAACACTTTCCAGTGACGTGTTTGGCCAAGAGACCTGGCGTCGCTCCCATGTCCTCCTGTCAAACACTTTCTTCCAGAGGACTGGAATGTCCGATGGAACTCAACGACCTGGAAAAAAGGCACCGTTCCAGAGTGGGAATGGTGGGAATGGTGCCAGTGAAGAGTGTCAGCAGGGGTCCGTGACACGTTCCAATCCGGGTCAGAACGGGGTATGCCCAAGGAGGGTCTGCCGGGATAATCCGGGGATCTCCTTGGATGTGCCTTGCCAAAGGGGGCGTCTCTCTCGGGACCCATTCACATCCTCGTTCGGGGATTGTCAACCAGAGCGGAATCTGTTCCCCTTTGGTTAACTTACGCTGTTAAACCTGGTTATGGCAGAGACATTGTTGTAGACGAATTTAGCTCAGGGTTGGTCTGCAGATTCATTTCTTAATATAGTTTATCATATCTTTATTATTTTTTTTTTTTTTTATAAATCTATGATAAATACAGTTGTGTCAGAATATCATATCTGGATATTCTGGAGAACAATTTTTGGGGACAATTTAAAACTTATTCATTGATAATTTTTCAAAAATTTATTATAAAAGACAGTTGTGCTGGAATCTCATTTGGATATATTCTGGAAAACAATTTCCTGGTATAATTTATTATGTATTTCATGATAAAGTTTTAGGAATTTATTACAAATTACAGTTGTGAGACAAACTCATTTGGGTATTTTCTGGGGAATAATTTCTTGGTATAATTTAGCGTTTATTTAACAAGTTTTTTAGGAATTTATTACAAAATTCAGTATTTGTTATTATTAAGAGCTAAGCTACAACCCTAGTTAGAACAGCAGGATGGCATAAGCCCAGGAGCTATAACAGAAAAAATAGCCCAGCAGGAAAAGGAAATAAGAAAATGAATAAACTATATGAGAAGAAATGTATATTTAAAATATGATATTTTTAGAACTGTAGCACCAATAAAAACAGATTTTTCAAATATAAACTATAAAAGAGACTTGTGTCAGCCTGTTCAACATGAAGGCATTTACTGCAAGTTTGAGCTTTTATGTCAGATTATCATTTTGGGATATCCAGTGTAAAAAAATATTCTCACTGATAATATTTTCGAGGGAATTAATTTTTAATAACTATGTTGCTAATGAAATTAAAGAAATTACATAGACGATTCTCTGAATTTTGTAATTAACTGGCACGTGTCAATTTTGGCATTGAAGGTAATATTCTGTCCTTATTCATATATATATATATTTTAGTAAAATAATCACAGTAGAACGTTCACGTTCGGAAAAAAAGAAAAAGAACATGAAAAGATAGGATAATCCCATATCAGAGAGAGAGAGAGAGAGAGAGAGAGAGAGAGAGAGAGAGAGAGAGAGAGAGAGAGAGAGAGAGAGAGTTGCAATGAAAGCCACATGTAAAAACCTCAATGATACGAAGTAATGTTAATTACTAATGACATGAATATCGAAAAAGCAAATCAGAGAAAAGCTGGATTGCGTAAAATTTAGGAATTAAGTCTTCTGAAATTATAAGTAAAAATGAGGTTATATATCAGTTTAGTGAGATCGGTGTTACTGTATGGACATAAGTCGTGGTATGTCAATGAAAAAATATCAAACAAATTTTGTAAATTTTATAACAGACCTTAGAAGAGTTTTCGAAGTGAAATGGCAGGACAGGATTAGAAATGAAACTATAAAAGGGATTACTCGAGTGCCTTATGTGGATTAGATCATGGTGAGGGGTAGATGGAGATGGTTTGGGCATGCTCTTCACTTACTCCCAAAGAGAGATTAGTTCACCAAACGTTAAACCAGATTCACAGGGCACAAAAAGAGTTGGAAGTGTGACCAACATGGCTGAGGACTATGAAGCGTGAAGTGGGAGATGATGAAAGGAGAGGTATTGAATTAAAAGCTCAAGATAGAGTCGACTGGCAAAATCTAACCTAGGCCCTTTGCGTCAATAGGCGTAGGAGGAGATGATGATGATGGTGGATACTGAATAGATATAGAATGAATGACGTTTGATTTTCTGTCAAGAAACGAGAATGAATTTGCAGACTACCTCAGCAGGGATATCATTTGACTCATTAATCCTTCCTTCGTCAATTTATTCCAGGAAATTCAAACGAAGGCCACATAAATTTCAGTTCTTATTGATCAAGACTTCAAAATTATTAATGAACTTCATTTTCTCTTTTTAGAGGAACAGGAATATTCAATGGATATTCTACCAAATATTTCAAGATAGGATATATATATATATATATATATATATATATATATATATATATATAGAGAGAGAGAGAGAGAGAGAGAGAGAGAGAGAGAGAGAGAGAGAGAGAGAGAGAGAGAGAGAGAGAGAGAGAGAGAGAGAGAGGAGAGAGAGAGAGAGAGAGGCTTTTTAAAGATAGTAAATTGGTTTCCTAAAGATATGGAGAGGACAAATAGAGCCTTCCATTAGCTGCCTTGAATTTATCTTTCTATCCATCACATTTTTTTTCACTTTCAAGTGTAAAAAAACCTTGAATAATTAACCCAATTAACTTCAATATCCTCCAAAAATATCTGGGAACAGTATACTGTATCTATGAGACAAACCAATATCAGATAAATTCGAAATCAATTGCAGAATTTTCTGCACAATTTTCATTGTGATTTATAAGTCTTACACTTTGAAAGGAAAAGTCGATGGATGCAATTTCTGTATAAAAAGTCATTGATGAGAAGAAGAAGAAGAAGAAGAAGAAGAAGAAGAAGAGAGAGAGAGAGAGAGAGAGAGAGAGAGAGAGAGAGAGAAAACATAAAAGTTATTCTTCTGTAAAGAAGAAGAAGAAGAAGAGGAAGGAGAGAGAGAGAGAGAGAGAGAGAGAGAGAGAGAGAGAGAGAGAGAGAGAGAGAGAGAGAGAGAGATAACATAAAAGTTATTCTTCTGTAAAGAAGAAAAAGAGGAAGAACGATAGAGAGAGAGAGAGAGAGAGAGAGAGAGAGAGAGAGAGAGAGAGAGAGAGAGAGAGAGAGAGAGAGAGAGAGAGAGAAACATAAAAGTTATTCTTCTGCAGAGAAATTTTCACGAAAGCACCCAAAGCTCAGAATGTCGCCTCTGCAATGTTATTGTCCAAAGTCAAACTTTGCTCATTGCAAAGTGGGCGCTCATTGTCCTTTCTCCACCCAATGACGCCCATTCCCGGCCGCCCACCCCCAAAAAGATTTAGCCATAGCATTGTTTGCGCAAGAAATCTAGAGCCCAGGAAGGTTATAAAGCTGTCTGGGGTTGACCAAGAAGAAATAAACAGCCCAGACCAAAAGTGCACTTAAGCTGTCCAACTTAATCGATTATAAGAGACAGAATGTTTTGTATAACCTTAGCTTTGAAGGAAGTTACTTATTAAGATTAATATTAAAGTATGTAATATATAAAATGATTCTATTTTTTTTTCATGTAATGCTAAATCTAGATATACAAAATAAAGAGAAATTATGAGATTGCTAAAATCAAAGTCTTAGTTTTATTAAACAAATTGATGATATAAGAGATTTTGGATATAAATCGAAATTCAGAATATTATTTGGTTTATAGATAAAACCTGATAGCATCTTTATTATTATAAAACACCTGACTGCCTTTATTCCATAGAGTCTGGTTACCACATGCATACACACACACACACACACACACACACACACACACACACATATATATATATATATATATATATATATATATATATATATATATATATATATATATATATATATATATACATATATATATATATATATATATATATATATATATATATATATATATATATATATATATATATGTATGTGTGTGTTGTACATGTGTATATATGTAAAGTAACAGAGAGAGAGAGAGAGAGTTTGATTATCCGAACATGATCTAATTGAAGAAATAAAAATGTTCGAAATATCTCCCAAGACCAGAACATTTAATCTTTACCGGAATATTTCCTGGTTCAGTTCAACATTATTTCGAAGTCTTCCAACAACCAGAGTTGCTATCGCTAGAAATTGCTATCACATTAGTGCTATCACCAATATTGCTACCACCAGCTTTGCTAATACAAGCATTGATAGAGCAATGCCCAACCATGATATCACTGACATTGCTACCACATCATTGCGATCAACAGCATTTCTGGGACCGGCAGTGCTATCACCGATATTTCTAACAACAGCATTGGTATCCCCTCGTTGCTATCGCATGCATTTTAATCACTACCACAGCTTTAATCAGCATTGCTGTAACCTTCATTCTAATCACCAGCGCTGCTATAACCAATATTGCTACCACCAACATTCTTAATTCTTATCATCATCACATCTATAACCACCATTGCTATCACGTGCATTCCAATCACCAGCACCACTATACCCTCCATTTCTATCACCTGCATTTTAATTAACAACACTGCTATAACCAGCATTGCCATTACTGACAGTTCTGCCAACAGCAGTGCTATCACAAGCACTGCAATAACCAGCATTGCCTTCACCGACAGTTCTATTAACAGCAGTGCTTTCACCTGCACCACTATAACCAGCTTTGCCATCCTCGACAATTCTACTAACAACAGTGCTATCACCTGCACTGCTATAACCAGCGTTGCCTTCACCGACAGTTCTACTAATAGCAGTGCTATCACCTGCACCGCTATAATCAGCATTGCCACCCTTAACAGTTCTACTAACAGCAGTGCTATCATAAGCACCACTATAACCAGCGTTGCCTTCACCGACAGTTCTACTAACAGCAGTGCTATCACTTGCACTGCTGTAACCACCACTGCCACCTGCGACAGTTCTGCCAACAGCATTGCCGTCACCAGCACCGCTATAACCTGCATTGACTTCATCAACAGTTCTACTAACAGCAGTGCTATCACCTGCATTGCCATCCTCAACACTACTACTAGCAGTAGTGATATTACCAGCACCGCTATAACCACCGTTGCCTTTACCGACAGTTCTACCGACAGCAGCGCCATCAACAGTACCACTATAACCAGTATTGCCCTCACTAACAGTTCTACTATCAGCAGTGCTATCCCCTACAGCGCTATAACCAGCATTGACTTTAATAACAGTTCTACTAACAGCAGTGCTATCACCTGCACTGCTATAACCAGCATTGCCATCCTCAACAGTTCTACTAGCAGCAGTGATATTACTAGCACCGCTATAACCAGCGTTGCCTTCACCGACAGTTCTACCAAGAGAATTGCCATCACCACTACTATTATACCCAGTAATGCCCTCACTAACAGTTCTACTATCAGCATTGCTATCACCTGCACTGCTATATCCAGCATTACCATCCTCGATAGTTCTATCGACAGCAGTGCCATCACCAGCACCTCTATAACCAGCATTGTCTTCACCAACAGTACTACCAACAGCAATGTTATCACCTACACAGCTATAACCAGCTTTGCCATCTTCAACAGTTCTACTACCAGCAGTGCTATCACCAGCACCGCTATAACCAGTGTTGCCTTTGCTAACAGTTCTACTAACAGCAGTGCTATCACCAGCAGTGCTATAACGAGCAATGCTATCATAAAAAGTTTTACAACAGCAGTACCATCACCAGCACCGCTATAACCAACGTTGCCTTCATCGACAGTTCTATTACAACAGTGCCATCACCAGTACTGCTATATCCAGCATTTACGTAACTAACAGTTCTAATAACAGCATTGCAATCACTAGCAGCACTATAACCAGCATTGCAGTAGTGCTATCACCAACAGTGCTATAACGAGTATTGATATCACAAATAGTTCTACCAACAGCGGTGCCATCACTAGCACCGATATAACTAGCGTAGACTTCACAAACAGTTATACTAACAGTAGTGCCATCACCAACACCACTATAACCTGCATTGCTTTCACTAACAGTTCTACTCAAAGAAATGCTATAACCAGCATTGCCATCCTTGACAGTTTTACAAAAAGCAGTGCTATCACCAGCAGTGCTATAACCAGCGTTGCCTTCACCGACAGTTCTACTAACAGCAGTGCTATCACTTGCAGCGCTATAACCAGCATTGCCATCCTCGACACTTCTACTGGCAGCAGTGATATCAACAGCACTGCTATAACCAGCGTTGCCTTCACTGACAGCTCTATCAACAGCAGTGCCATCACCAGTACCACTATAACCAGCATTGCCTTCAATAACAGTTTTACTATCAGCAGTACTATCACCAGCACCGCTATAACCAGCTTTGCCTTCACCGACAGTTCTACTAACAGCAGTGCTATCACTTGCAGCGCTATAACCAGCATTGGCACCTTCGACAGTTCTACCAACAGCATTGCCATCACCTGCTCAGCTAAGATCAGCATTGCATTCACCGATAGTTCTACTAACAGTAGTGCTATCACTTGCACAGCTATAACCAGCATTGTAATCCTCAACACTTCTACTGGCAGCAGTGATATTAACAGCACTGCTATAACCAGCGTTGCCTTCACTGACAGCTCTATCAACAGCAGTGCCATCACCAGTACCACTATAACCAGCATTGCCTTCAATAACAGTTTTACTATCAGCAGTACTATCACCAGCACCGCTATAACCAGCATTGCTTTCACTAGCAGTTCTACTAACAGCAGGGCTATCATCTGCACCACTATAACCAGCATTGCCATCCTCGACAATTCTACTAGCAGCAGTGATATTACCAGCACTGCTATAACCAGCGTTGCCTCCACCAACAGTTCTACCAACAGCAGTGCTATCACCTGCACTGCTATAACCAGCATTACCATCCTCCGATAGTTCTATCAACAGCAGTGCTATCACCAGCACCCATACAACCAGCGCTGTTTTCACCGACAGTTCTACTAACAGAACTACTATCACCAGCACCGCTTTAACCAGCGTTGCCTTCACTAACAGTTTTACTAACAGCAGTGCTATCACCAGCAGTGCTATAATGAACATTGCTATCATAAAAAGTTCTGCCAACAGGAGTACCATCATATCATAAAAAGTTCTGCCATCAGCAGTGCCATCACCAGCACCGCCGTAACCAACGTTGCTTTCACCGACAGTTCTACTAACAACAGTGCAATCACCAGTACCGCTATATCCAGCATTGCCATAACTAGCAGTTCTCCTACGAGCAGTGCTATCACCTGCATTGCTATAACCAGCATTGCCTTCACTGACAGTTCTACTAACAGCAGTGCTATCACCAACAGTGCTATAACGAGCATTGATATCACAAATACAAATAATTCTACCAACAACGGTGCCATCACCAGCATCGCTATAACCAGCGTTGACTTCACCAGCAGTTCTTCTTACAGCATTGCCATCACCACCACCACTATAACCAGCATTGCCTTCAGTAACAGTTCTAATAACAGCAGTGCCATCACCAGCACCGCTATAACCAGCTTTGCCATCACCGTCAGTTGCACTAACAGCAGTTCTATCACCAGCACCGCTATAACCAGTGTTGCCTTCACTAACAGTTCTACTAACAGCAGTGCTATCACCAGCATTGCAATAACGAGCATTGTTATCACCAACAGTTTTACCAATGGCAGTGCTATCACCAGAACCACTATAACCAGCGTTGCCTTCACCGACAGTTCTACTAACAGCATTGCTATCACCAGCATCGCTATAACCAGTGTTGACTTCACCAACAGTTCTTGTAACAGCAGTGCCAGCACCACCACTACTATAACCTGCATTGCTTTCACTAACAGTTCTACTAACAGCAGTGCCATTACCAGCACCACTATAACCAGCATTGCCTTCACTAACAGTTATACTAACAGCAGTGCTCTCCCCAGCAGTGCTGTAATGAGCATTGATATCACTAACAGTTCTACTAACAGCAGTGCTATCACCAGAACCGCTATAACCAGCGTTGCCTTCACCGACAGCTCTACTAACAACAGTGCCATCACCAGCACCGCTATAACAAGCTTTACCATCACCGACAGTTCTAGTAACAGCAGTGCTATCACCAGCACCGCGATAACAAGCGTTGACTTCACCAACAGTTCTTCTAACAGCAGTGCCATCACCACCACCACTATAACATGCATTGCTTTCACTGACAGTTCTTCCAACACCAGTGCCCTCATTAGCACCACTAATACCAGCGTTGTCATCACTGAGAGTTCTACCAACACCAGTGCTATCACTAGCACATTTATAACTAGCGTTGCCATCGCCAACAGTTCTACCAACAGTATTGCTATCACCAGCACCGTTATAACTAGCGTTGCCATCAACGACAGTTCAACTAACAGCGGTGTTATCACTAGCACTACTATAACCATCAAGGCCATCACCAACGGTTCTACCAACAGCAGTGCTATCCCGACTCCGCAATAATTAGCACTGCCATCACTGGCATTTCTACCACACCAGTGATTTCACCAGCACCACTATAACCAGCACTACCATTACTGACATTTTTACAAACAGCAGTGCTATCCTGCACTACTATGACCAATACTATCATCACTGAGATTTTTACTACACCAGTACCATCAGCAGCACTGCTGTAACCAGCATTGCCTTCCCTGGCAATGCTACAACCAGCATTGCCATCAGGGACATTTCTACTACACCAGTACCATCATCAGCTCTGCTATAACAAGCATTGCCATCATAGATATTTCAACTATCAGCAGTGCTAACACCAGCAATGCCATCACCGACATTTCTGCCACCAGCAGTGCTATCACTAGCAGCGCTATAACCAGCTCTGCCATGAACGACATATCTACCACTAGCAATGTTATTACCAACACTGCTATAACCAGTACTGCCATAATGACGCTTCTACCATCAGCAGTGCTATCACCAGCACCGCTATATCCAGCACCGCTATATCCAGCACTGCTATCAACAACTTATCTACCACCAGAGGTGCTATCACCAGCACTGCTATAACCAGCATTACCATCATCGACAATTCTACCATCAGCAGTGCTATCACCAGGACATCTATTACCACTACTGCCATTACCGACATTTCTACCATCAGCAGTGCTATCACCAGCACCGTTATTACCACCGCTGCCATCACTGACATTTCTACCATCAACAGTGCTATCACCAGCACCGCTATTACCACCACTGCCATCACCGAAATTTCTACCATCAGCAGTGCTATCACCAGCACCGCTATTACCACCACTGCCATCTCCGACATTTCTACCATCAGCAGTGCTATCACCAGCACCGCTATTACCACCACTGCCATCACCGAAATTTCTACCATCAGTAGTGCTATCACCACCACCGTTATTACCACCGCTGCCATCACTGACATTTCTACCATCAACAGTGCTATCACCAGCACCGCTATTACCACCACTGCCATCACCGAAATTTCTACCATCAGCAGTGCTATCACCAGCACCGCTATTACCACCACTGCCATCTCCGACATTTCTACCATCATCAGTGCTATCACCAGCACCGCTATTACCACCACTGCCATCACCGAAATTTCTACCATCAGTAGTGCTATCACCACCACCGCTATAACCAGCACTGCCATCACCGGCATCGCTCTCAAATAAGTTGATTGTAAACAAGACTCGAATTCGCTAATGAAGACTGGAAGTTCGGCTTTGGGTGCTCGAAACTAATTAACGCGATTGCAACTTTAATGGATTTCGCAACACTCGCTAAAGTTTCGCGAATATTCGAAACGGGAGTAGGCCTACAATGCGGTATTTAGGTCGTGTAACAAACGACGATTTTTTTTTTAGGAGAGATCGGTCACTACATCGTTGTCTCGTATTATTTATTGGATGTTACTTAACTTGAATGTTGTTTTGGTTATTTCTGAACTTTCAATTGAAGGTATATTTCTTCAGGTTTATATATATATATATATATATATATATATATATATATATATATATATATATATATATATTTATTTATATATATAAATATATATATATATATATATATATATATATATATATATATATATATATATATATATATATATATATATATATATATATATATACAGTATATATATATATATATATATATATATATATATATATATATATATATATATATATATATATATATATATATATATATATATATAAATAAATTTATATATATATATATATATAAATAAATATATATATATATATATATATATATATATATATATATATATATATATATATATATATATATATATATATATATATATATATATATATATATATATATATATATATATATATATATATATATATATAAATATATATATATATATATATATATATATATATATATATATATATATTAAGTGTAATAATATATATATATATATATATATATATATATATATATATATATATATATATATATATATATTAAGTGTAATAATAATATATATATATATATATATATATATATATATATATATATATATATATATATATATATATATATATATATATATACGTATATTTATATGTATATATATATATATATATATATATATATATATATATATATATATATATATATATATATATATATATATAAATATATATATATCAATTCGATCCTAATTACTTAACGAAAGACTATTGAATCCATTGGAGCTAGTTATCTAGCATGAAAGCTCTGTTGGGAAAGGCAGCCAAATATATAAAACGATTAATTTCTTTTAGTTCAAACGGAGCTGAAAGTGTGCAGTCAGTCTCTTTACCTCCGCCAACGAAGTTAGAAAGAGAATAGGTTTTACCCCCTGTTTGTGTGTTTGTTTGTGAACAGCTTCCTGGCCACAATTTTAATCGTAGAATAATAAAAATATCATTAATTAACTGTTATGAAAAAGCCTGAAATGATCAAATTTTGGAAGGTCAAAGTCAAAGGTCAAGGTCACGGTTAAGCTAAGGGTCCAATTCACATAATCAACCATAAGTTTGGACGTCATTGTAGGTTGAATGATGCATTGCATTGCACCCACCAGCACTGCTATAACCAGCATTGCCTCACCTGAAGTGCTATAACCAGCAATGCCCTTACCAGCACCCCTATAACCAGTATTGCCATCATCAACAACGCTATAACCAGCTTTGCCATCACCAGCACTGCTATCATCAGCACCGCTGTAAGCAGCATTGCCATCACCAGCACCACTATAACCAACATTGCCATCACCAGCACTACTAGAACAATCACCAGCACCGCTATAACTAGCATTGCCATCACCAGTACCGCTATAACCAGTATTTCCATCACCAGCAATGCTATAACCAGCATTGCCATTACCAACACCGCTGTAACCAGCATTGCTATAACCAGCATTGCCATTGCCAACACCGCTGTAACCAGCATTGCTATCGCCAGCACCACTATAACCAGCAGTGACATCACCAGCACTACTAGAACCAGCACTGCTATAACTAGCATCGCCCTCACCAGCATCACCAGCATTGCCATCATCATCATCACTATAACCAGCATTGCCATCACCAGCACCACTATAACCAGAATTGTCATCACCAGCACCACTATAGCCAGCATTGCTATCGCCAGCACTGCTAGTACCAGCATTACCATCACCAGCACTGCTATAACAAGAATTGCCATCACCAGCACTGCTATAACCAGCATTGCCATCACCAGCACCGCTATAATAAGCATTGCCATCACCAGCACTGCTATAACCAGCATTGCCATAACCAGCATCACCAGCATTGTCATCACCATCATTGCAATCACCAGCATCACCAGCCTTGCCATTACCATCACCGTTATAACCAGCATTGACATCACCAGCACCACTATAACCAGCATCTCCAGTATTGTCATCACCATCATTGTCATCACCCCCATTGCCTTCACTAGCCATGCCATTACCAGCATTACTAGCTTTGCGATCACCATCAATGCAATCACCATCACTGCTATAACCAGCATTGCCTTCACCAGCATCACTAGCATTGTCATCACCATCATTGACATCACCATCATTGCCATCTCCATCACCACTATAACCAGCGTTTCCATTCCTAGCATCACCAGCATTACCATCACCATCATTGCCATCACCATCACCGCTATAACCAGCATTTCCATCACCAGCATCACCAGCATTATCATCATTATTGCCATCATCAGCATTCCCATCATCATCATTGCCATCACCATCACCGCTATAACCAGCAATGGCATCACCAGCAACATCAATATTGCCATCACTAGCTTCACCAGCATTGCCATCGCTAGTATTGTTATCACCAACACCACTATAACCAGCATTGCCATCACCAGCACCGCTGTAACCAGCATTACCATCACCATCATTGCCATCACCATCACCGCTATAACCAGCATTGCCATCACCAGCATTGCCATTATTAGCATTGACATCACCTTCACCGCTATAAACAGCATTGCCATCATCATTACAGCTATAACCAGCATTGCCATCACCACCATCACAAGCATTGCCACCACCATCACTGCTATAACCAGCATTGCCATCACCATCACTGTTATAACCAGTATTGCCATTACCATCACTGCTATAACCAGTATTGCTATCACTAGCATCATCAGCATTGCCATCACCATCGTTGCCATCACCATCACTGCTATAACCAGTATTGCCATCACTAGCATCATCAGCATTGCCATCACCATCGTTGCCATCACCATCACTGCTATAACCAGTATTGCCATCACTAGCATCATCAGCATTGCCATCACCATCGTTGCCATCACCATCACTGCTATAACCAGCATTGCCATCACTAGCATCATCAGCATTGCCATCACCATCATTGCCATCATCATCACCACTATAACCAGCATTGCCATCGCCATCATTACCATCACCTTCACCGTTATAACCAACATTGCCATCACCAGCATTGCCATCACCATCATTGCCATCACCATCACCGCTATAACCAACAATGCCATTACCAGCATTATCAGCATTGCCATCACCATCATTTCCATCACCTTCACCGTTATAACCAGCATTGCCCTCGCCAGCATCACCAGCATCGCCATCACCATCACCGCTATAACCAGCAATGCCATCACTAGCATTATCAGCATTGCCATCACCTTCACCGTTATAACCAGCATTGCTCTCACCAGCATCGCCAGCATCGCCATCACCAGCATCAGTGAATGTATTGGGGTTTTAAAATATGGTTGGCCTATCACGAGACTATTCCATTTTCAGTATTCTTTTCGGTCAATGAGAAACCAAATTTGTTTGATCATCTCTTACCTAATAAATATCAGCTTAAAGCTTTTACAGCTTCGTTTTCGTTGCATGTAAAGGAAACACAAAAAGCATAAAATAGAAAATAAATCTTTTACAGTATATTCCAGTTACATGGGAAGCAAATACAAAAGATTCATAATAGAAAATCAACCAAAGTTATAAAATAAAATTTTCAAGTATAGCTTTACTCCCCCTCATCGCATAAATCATCCTTGACACCATGAAAAAAAAAATGTCCTTAAACTCTGATATATCTTTGGTGGACATAACGTTGAAGACCGTCTGAAGGTGATGCAAATAACTCGCCAGAAGTCACCATCCTGACTTTTACAAGTTATATTTTACAGTGAATTTGCATGGGTGCGTCGGTCATCCTTTTTGATTTAGGAGGTGCTGAGAATGTGAGTTATGGATTCCTGGTAAGCAGATATTTACGCTCTTTGAACGAGAGCTTCGCCTACTCCGTAAACTGATGTATAGACCGAACCTTCTTCGGGGACCCCAATGATTTATGGAATGAGAAATACAAACGATAATTCACTGAAAGGGGAAAAAGATTGTTTTACGAAAGAGTAAGTAGAAAAGCGTCCAGGAATTCAGGGAGCAAAAGGGT
>NC_090741.1:32152967-32160467 GCF_036898095.1 Palaemon carinicauda | reverse complement strand
ATATATATATATATATATATATATATATATATATATATATATATATATATATATATATATATATATATATAGTTTATTTATTTCCTGATTTCCTCACTGGTCTATTTTTCCCTGTTGGAGCCCCGTGGCTTATAGCATTTTCCTTTTCCTATTAGGGTTGCAATTTAGATAATAATAATAATAATAATAATAATAATAATAATAATAATAACTAGAAAATACTCTGAGGGAGCAGGCCTCCGCCACGGCAGCTTTTTTTATTGAAACCAGCTTGCTTTTCCCAGAATCAATTTAGACCGTAGGCCTATTTGAAGTCTGTGTGACAGCCATGTACGAGCTTAGGGTTAAGGTTAGGTTTAATTCGGTCGAACTTTTGCTGGACCTTGACCTTTGACCGAGGACTTTCACGTCTGAACATAAAAATTAATCCAGAAATGTTATAATACTCTATGAGTAAAATTGTGGCCAGGAAGTTGTTCACAAATAAACAAACAGGTAAATAGGGGAGAATACATAACCTGCTCCTAACTTTGTTGGCGGAGGTAATAATTTGAAACAGCACAAATAGTGTGGAATGTGATGGACTCCTAAGGAAGTTGGATTTAACCCAGAATCTCACACTATAAACCACAAGTCTCTGTGGACTGTGATTAACAAAAATAGTAATAATAACTAGAATGGCACATTTTACTCGACCTTGACCTTTGACCGTAACATGAATTAATTGCCGTGGATTTTCATACACTCAGATATGGACCAAGTTTAAAGTCTCTGTGACAACGATGTCCAAACTTATGGCTGATTGCGTGAATTGGATATTTTGTTTGAAATTTGACCTTGACCTATGATCTTGACCTTCCAAAATGTAATCATTTCCTGCTTTTTCATAACACTTAATCCCTGCTAGTTTAATTTTTATATAACAGTTGATTCCAGTAAATTTCATTACTATGTGGCCAGCGAGCTCTTCGCAAACAAACACACACACAAACAAACTAAAAAACAGAGGGTAAAACATAACATACTTCAAACTTCGTTGACGGAGGTAATAATAATAACTGTCTTTTTTTTTATAAATCAGAAACAAATCCGAAAGGAACTCCCTCAAGACCAAACCATTCCAACGCATTCTGAATAAAAGCACCCCGCCCCCCACACACCCCTATACCAGATAGCCCTCCAAAGTAAAACTACAAAGCGAAAGTATTCTTTGTCGTCAACACTATTTTGGCTCAACTAAAACACGACACTGGTATAGATCCAGAAGCCCCGATTTTCACCCAGTTCCTTTTATCTGCTTCGCTTCGGATGTGGATTAGGCAAGAACCAATTCTTTTTTAGGACATCGCCTTTTCCAGAGAGTCAGTGATACAATAAACTAGTCTTCCCGGTGAGTCCTTCCAGTTTCTTTCTTTCCATGCTCTTCAACGGATCAGTCTTTTTTTTTTCTTTCTTTCTAAAGATGGTCTTGGTGGTCTTGGAAAAGTTTGTGATTTTTTTTTACTATCATTGTTAGGATTATTAGGTATCTTTGTTACTGGTAACTACTATTATCATCAGTGATGTTTTTTTAGTCCTTAATATTTTTAGGCTCATCGATATTATTATTATTATTATTACTATTATTATTATTGTTGTTGTTGTTGTTGTGGTTTTTGTTGTTGTTGTTGTTATCATTATTATTATTGTTGTTGTTGTTGTTGTTGTTATTATTATTATTATTATAAAATACATAACCCAAATATCATCATATTAGAATACAGAAAAGTAAAAGAAAGGGAGAGTTAGGTTTCGACAGGAGGCTGATGCGCCTAACCAACCTTTTGGAGATACCAGTAGGCTACACGTTGAAGTATGAATGTGCCAGTGACTTTCAATTTTTTCTTCTCAAAGTCATCCTATGTGGCAAGAAGCAGGTAATGCGGAAGAATGTAAGTTTTTATTTTTTTTCCTTTTTTTTTACACATCAACAAACAAAATCCTAAATTTTGTAGACATAATTATCCACTTCTTTGAATATCTTATGCATTATCTAAGACTACACTGATTATATTGATAAATTAATTTATTAATGTTCCTATCCATGAAAATCATCATGGAAATGAATTTATGATAATATCATTGTAGGTAGTAGGTTGGACAAGGTACCAGTTATCCGTTGAGATTTTACCTCTAATGAGTTAATGGGTCATTCAAATGGCCAGACAGTACTACATTGGATCCATCTCTCTGGTTACAGCTCATTTTTCCTTTGCCTACTAATACACCGAATAGTTTGGCCTATTCTTTCCACATTCCCATTCTGTCCGCATACACCTGGCAACACTAAGAAAACCGAAAAATTCTTCTTCACTGAAGTGGTTAACAAATGCATTATAATTGTTCAGTGGCCACTTTCCTCTTGGGAAGGGTACAATAGACTCTTTAGCTATGGTAAGCACCTACTCTAGGAAAAGGACACTCCAAAATCAAATCATTGTTCTCTGGTCTTGGGTAGTGCCATAGCCTCTGCACCATGGCATTCCAGTATCTTTGGTTAGAGTCCTCTTGCTTGAGGGTGTACACATGCACACTATTCGATCTGTTTCCTAATTTCCTTTCCTCACTCGGCTATTTTCCTTGTGGGAGCCCTTAGGCTTATAGCATCCAGCTTCTCCAACTAGGTTTGTAGCTTAGCTAATAATAAAATCATGAAAAATCGCTGACTTAAGCCCCATGGTTTCCAGAAGTGTCCATAATTTTGCCATCCCTGTGTGCTAGGTCTGCTAGCTGCGTCCTTAGCAGCTATTGTCTGGTACAACTTGATCCTACCTAGGGCAGAGAGGAGGCTTCTCTCTACCGCTCATGAGTTACCTTTAAACCTTTAAACCTATCCAGAAAATGGTTACTTTTGACCAGGGGAATATAGAAATGCCCCATTCATCATAATTGTTACCTGTGTCAGTTTAAAGATGATTTAAAGGTGTTAGAAAGTAAATTAAAAATAAATTAACGGTAATTTAAAGGTAATTTAAAAGTAGTTGAAAGACAAATGAAAGGTAATTAAAAAGCAATATAAAGGTAATTCCACTTCTGACGAGGATTACATTATCCTCCGACTGTGAAAACAGTTTTCAAAATATACATATAATCCGTTAAATTCCTCCACCCCGTTCCTTCCCCTAACTCAGAGGCTCTACAGCCCCCCCCCCCCCACTCATTTTCGATATAGACATCGTTATTTACAACCGAATGCAATGATTAAATAAATAATTCGTTTCGTTTCAAAATAGAATTTGAAATGGAATCCATAATGAATGCAACTGATCATGGATGGGTGGTCAGATCCCCTCGCTCAAAGTAATCACATCAAACGTGTTTTTCAATGTCCATCAGGACGATGTGTGTGTGTGTTCGTACGTGTGTCTGTAACTTAACACGAGTTGCATGACCCAATAACAATGATTGGTTAATGTACTAGACGAATTTATATTGACAAGAGTAATTATTGGATTTTAGGGGTCTGAATTCTAGGGTGTTAGGGGCCAAACCGTGTTAATGGGGTTATCTCCAAAATACTTTATTAAGTAATTGATTTTATGTTAATTGAATGTGGGTGACCGTGGGTTTAGATACTTTGTAAAATTAAGACCTGTTGTAACCGATGTCTAGATATACACATATATTTATAAAAGCTTATATATATATATATATATATATATATATATATATATATATATATATATATATATAAAACACATATATGTTTGTGTGTATGAATGTCGTTTCCTTTTGATGGCTGACCCCAGGAGATGTTGCCTCTTCTGCATTTATCAGATATGAAGAAATGACATTGTCAAACTCATCCTTTGAGCCAGGGATGCTGGAGGGACAGCTAGACCGGTCGTGTCTGGCATTTCTTCATCATTACTTAAGCCTTATTTTTCGAATAAAACCCACTACTTCAATAGAATAACATAGAATAACAAAAATTCTCCTTATTAGATAATAACAATGGGTAATAAACATGCATGGTTTAATGTTGTATTTGGAATGCATCAAAGTTCGTTCATCTTCATATTACATTTTGCTTTTTTTTACGAAGTTATCGAAGTCATGTACGTTGTTGTCGAAGTCATAGTCGAAGTCATGGTCGAAGTCAAATTTGTCGTTGTCGAAGTCATGGTCGTAGTCGAATTCGTCGTTGTCGGAGTCGAATTCGTTGTTGTCGAAGTCAAATTCGTCGTTGCCGAAGTTGAATTCCTCATTGTCGAAGTCGTTGTATTCGTCATTGTCAAAATCATGTTCAAAGTCGAATTCGTCATTGTCGAAGTCGAATTCGTCATTGTCGAAGTCGAATTCGTCATTGTCGAAGTCGAATTCGTTGTTGTAAAAGTCATCGAATTCATCATTGTCGAAGTCATGTTCAAAGTTGAATTCATCGTTGTTGAAGTCGAATTCGTCATTGTCGAAGTCGTTGAATTTTTCATTGTCGAAATCCTGGTCGAAGTCGAATTCGTCATTGTCGAAGTCGAATTCGTCATTGTTGAAGTCGAATTTGTCATTGTCGAAGTTGTCGAAGTTTTCGTCATTGAAACAGTCGTTATTAAATCGTCGTCGTCGATGTCGTCGTGGTCAAAGTCGTCGTTGCCATCATCATCATTGCAGTCATGCAACGATGAATTGGCCGTTTAGATATTGTCTTTTTCAGACATGATCTTTCTATTCAAGCCTTTTAAGCCTTTGGTTTTTCCAGAGACTCGAATTTCCCAAAATCTCATGATTCCTTCCAAGAACTAAGTCCTTCCAAAAACCAAGTCATTCCAAGAATCAAGTCCTTCCAAAAGGCAAGCACTTCCAAGAGTGAAGTCCTTTCAAAAGGCAAGACCTTCCTAAAGCCAAGACCTTCCAAAATCAAAGTTCCAAAAGCCAGGTCCTTCCAAGAATCAAAGTCCTTCCAAAAGGCAAGCCGTTCCAAGAGTTAAGTCCTTTCAAAAGGCAAGACCTTCCTAAAGCCGGGTCCTTCCAAAAAGCAAGTCCTTCTAAAAGCCATGACCTTCCAAAATCAAAGTCCTTCCAAAAGCCAAGACCTTCCAAATTCAAAGTCCTTCTAAAACTCAAGTCCTTCCAAAATCAAAGTCCTTCCAGAAGTCAAGTCCTTCCAAAAAACCAAGTCCTTCCAAAACTCAAGTCCTTCCTAAAGGAAAGTCCTTCAATAAAACCAAGTACTTCCAAAAGGCAAGACCTTCCAAAAGGCAAGTACTTCCTAAAGCCAAGTCCTTCCAAAAACCAAGTCCATCCAAAAGGAAAGTCTTTTCAAAAGCCAAATCCTTCCAAAATCCAAGTCCTTCAAAAACCAAATCCTTCCAAAAACCAATCATTCCTAAAGGCAAGTCCTTCCAAAAAAAACCTAGTCCTCCCTAAAACCAAGACCTTCCAAAAGCCAAATCCTTCCAAAAACCAAGTTCCTCCAAAACTAAGTCCTTCCAAAAGCCAAAGTTTTCTCTATCCCTTGCCTGAAAAGTGAATCTTTCCACGATCATTCATTCTCTTTCATGGAATAGAGAAGGGCTCTATCTAAGCCTGCCTAATCAACGTCAAAAATAAGAAGAAGAAGAATAAGAAATTACCCCGGAGTGAGTTTGCTTAAGTGTGTGTTTATGCACTCGCCAGCGAGAAGAAGACCTCTTAAGGAAATTGGTGTGCCACTCATAACAATGGCGCTGGTGTCGTTATCCAGGTGTTTATGGGTTCCAAGAGAGAGTCATTCTGGCTATGATGGAAATAGTCTGGCGTTAATACATTTCTCTGTTTTGTCGGGAAAGTAAAAATATCCTGGTGTTTCTATACGTTGTAATAGAGTTCGAATTGTCGTAATATATTTCTTCTTGTGACAATAATCATGAAAGATAAGTGTCTGGTTTTAATATATATATATATATATATATATATATATATATATATATATATATATATATATATATATATATATATATATATATATATATATATATATATATATTTAAATATATATATGTAAATACAATACATATATACATATATATATACAATATATATATATATATATATAAATTTATATATATCTATCTATCTATCTATCTATATATATATATATATATATATATATATATATATATATATATATATATATATATATATATATATATATATATAAATTCATATATATGTATATATATATATATATATATATATATATATATATATATATATATATATATATATATATTCTCAATATGATATGGAGATTAGAAGAGTGCCCTTGGTGGTTGAAAAATATATTGTTATTATTATTATTATTATTATTAATAATAGTATTATTATTATTACTTGCTTATATGCAACCATACTTAGTAAAGGAAGATGCTAAAAGCCAAGAGCTCCAACAGGGAAAATAGCCCAATGAGGTAAGGAAATAAAGAAAAGAAGAATAGTGCGCCTGAGTGTACCCTCAAGGGAACTCTAACCCAAAACAGTGGAAGACCATTATACAGACTACAGAGGTTACGGTACTATAGAGAACAATGGTTCGATTTTGGAGTGTCCTCCTAGAATAGCTTACCATTATTCTAATTAGAGTAGTAGTATGTATGTATGTATGTTTGTGTGTGTGTATTGAAGGAAAATCTAAATGTAAGGGAATATTTCGCCAAAGAAAATATAAAATAAAAGAGAGAGAGAGAGAGAGAGAGAGAGAGAGAGAGAGAGAGAGAGAGAGAGAGAGAGAGAGAGAGAGAGAGAGAGAGCCTTCATTGATTTTAAATTGTTAGAGGAAATCGAACTCTTAAAAACTTCATAAAAGAAAAAACTTCTAAATTTCAATAAAAAAAAAAGATTTTGGCCTAACCTTCTCCTGTTGCAGTTTGTTCAGTGTTCTTGCATTAGCATTAGTCAGTAAGAATCAAAATGAAGTTCTCGTATGTCCTTGATTTCCATCATTTCACTGAAAGCTCAGGTTAAGATTTCAAAATAAGAACTATTTCTCTTCAGAAATATGTGGCTGAATTACTTTGTTATTTTTACAGAATCCCGTGATTTCAGTAAATAGATAAGTTTATATTGACTGAAGTTGCAATAGATTCTAGGAACCCAAAACGAGACTGGTGTCGTATTTTTAGTTACATAAAAACTGTATTGTCATCATTGCATTTCTATTAATCCGTGGACTGTTAAAATGCCCTTACTAAAATCATTACATAAATTGACACAAGCTAATGAACAGAAACTTAAAACCAAGAAGTAAAGTTTTAAGTTGATAATGATGTTTATGAAAGACCAGAACACGAAATAAAACTGGAGAATAGATTAAGAATGGAAAAATGGAGTTGGAAAACTATGAGAGATATCAATGTGACGGAAGCAAGAAAACACATATCCCTAAAACTGATCTTTAAACCAGATGCTGTTAAGGAATCCTTCAACTCCATATAAATGTTTGGTGCGAATAAATCACCAAAAATAATTCAAACGTTGTAGAAGACC
>NC_090741.1:32145467-32150467 GCF_036898095.1 Palaemon carinicauda | reverse complement strand
CTCTCTCTCTCTCTCTCTCTCTCTCTCTCTCTCTCTCTCTCTCCGTATTATGAATAGGATAGAGAAGCTCTCTCTCTCTCTCTCTCTCTCTCTCTCTCTTTCCTTATTATGAATAGGATAGAGAAGCTCTCTCTCTCTCTCTCTCTCTCCTTACTAAGAATATGATAGAGAAGCTATCTCTCTCTCTCTCTCTCTCTCTCTCTCTCTCTCTCTCTCTCCGTATTATGAATAGGATAGAAAATCTCTCTCTCTCTCTCTCATTATGAATAGGATAGAGAAGCACTCTCTCTCTCTCTCTCTCTCTCTCTCTCTCTCTCTCTCTCTCTCTCTCTCTCTCTCTCCGTATTATGATTAGTATAGAGAAGCTCTCTCTCTCTCTCTCCTTATTATGAATAGGATAGAGAAGCTCTCTCTCCCTCTCTCACTCTCTCTCTCTCTCCTTACTATGAATATGATAGAGAAGCTATCTCTCTCTCTCTCTCTCTCTCTCCGTATTATAAATAGGATAGAGAATCTCTCTCTCTCTCTCTCTCTCTCTCTCTCTCTCTCATTATGAATGCGATAGAGAAGCTCTCTCTCTCTCTCTCTCTCTCTCTCTCTCTCTCTCTCTCTCTCTCTTAATGAATTCTTTTAACCTATACTGAACCAAGAAACAGCTCTAATGCATACATTTACTATGGATATGATGATAAGGTTTATTTTATAACCGAATTGCACTCTGGAACGCCCTTGTTATCAAACACAAATTCGCAGGTGGATGACGTAAGACAGTCAGGAGTTGGCGAAGACACAGAAATGTGACCATTTTCTTTTTTCATTATTCGATTTGTCTATGTTGATTACGCTGATTATAGGAACATCAAATTACACAATAGTCATGCACGTTCTGTCATATAACTATTACTCCTTAAATTATTTGAATCTGTAATGAATAATGATGTTCTCCATTCCAGGAAATTCATTTGGCAGCGCTGTCCCAAAATCGTCTCACCAACCTTAACTATGCTGATGATTGTTATTTACGTCACTTGTATGGGGATATGACTTAAATCCATGTGTTCTGGTGAAGAAAGGAACTACCAAACACTTTTATAAGTAAACTCAGGTTACTTAAGATAGCATATGAAAAATTCACACCATTTTCTGATAAAAATATTCATTCCTAATAAAGCAACAATCGTTGGACAATTTACAAACCACCAATTCTCTAGCCTCTACCTTCCAACCACACTTTTTTGACCCACGTGGTCGTCAAATAATATACTATTTTAGTTGGGACAAGGTGCCTCTAATGCCATCTATTGGCGGTAAAGTAAAACTCATTACGATGTAAGCGAGGAAGCTAGTGAAGGGGTCTGGGTTATTGTGCCTTTTGCAATATAACAATATTGTTATTCTTCGTAATTTTTACTAACAATACATGTCATACCATGAAACATTAATTATCGTTTGGTTTGATAGAAAGGTAATTGAAAATTGCATTAAATAACTGCGTATTTATTTCATTTCTCACCGATTTCGGTACATGTGGCATATCTGGGCCGATCCCCCCTGACCCCCAAATGTAATTGAACTAACGATGGTTTGCTGATAAAATATTTCTGTGACATTTATTGTGAAATTTGTAATTTCTTAAGAATTAAGTTGTGGCCAGACGACAAAGAACATCATTTTCACGTGCGTCTGTTTTATAGCGATGTCGTGCCCAAATAGAAACGGAAATGAATTGAAGAAAATTATAATGAGCGGATAATGGGGATAAATAGCAATTTGGTACTCCACTGCCAAGGCCATCTATTGGCCACGAAAAGAAACAATGTGTAGCGCTCTTTAATACTTGCATTCTGGAACCTTGCATGACGTCAGTTTGGTTTAAAAATAGAAAAAAATAGCCTACTTAATTGGAACTGAATATAATTCGTACCTACCTATCATATTTCTATATAAGTATCAATTTATCACACTTTTGCAATTGGATAGAATCATTCACATGAATGGAATAATGGACGTCTGCTGCCATCTTTTGATAAGAAATAGAAACACTGGGAATCCATTCAAAGTGTGTAATTACTAAAACATACTTTCATGGTATTTTTTTTAATGAATGCAATAGAGATTCACAATTCCAATAATACCATTTTTCGTCTGATTTTTTAGGCTTCGAGTTATGATAATACTATGTAAGATATATATAATATGCATTACAAAAATATAGAGAGCAGATCCTAATAATCTAAAAACAAAGAATTGGAACTCGGCCATAAAATTAAAACCCCCAAATTTAACAAAATTTATTCATAATTGCAGCAAATACGTTGTTAGCTAATCATAGGAACAATTAAATATCAATGCTCTATAAAGTGTGCCTTATTACATGTACCAGGGCTGTAGGAGCGTTTTTATTTTCTATTACTTTTTTTTTTTTTGGGGGGGGGTTAGTGGTTTAGGAGCTAAAGTTTGCAATACCAAATGTAGGAATTAACATTTGGGGGAATACCTTAACAAATTAATATTTACAAATGACCTAATTCTTTTTAGTATATCATGGAATGAATTACAAAAAATGATAAAAGATTTGAATAGAAAAAACAGAAATGTAGGACTGAAAATGAATATGAGTAAGATTAAGATTATATTCAATTGAATTCACTCGGCCATAGAACTCTTATTTGTTGTTTTTGCATTTTCATTCAACATTATCTTAGCACCCCCCAGTACCCCTACCCATACGCCCCTGCACCTCTATATTGCACCATCTTTTAGTTAATATTTTTATGTTGCTTATTTAGAGCCATGAAACAATTTTCCTGAAATCCACACCAAGTCTCTTTGACCGTTAGCTTAAAAGCGTTTCAGCGTTCCGTCTGACGTGGCAGTTTTTCGCAGTCATAATCGCCCTAAAAAAAACGTTCCTCTGTCAGCCTAGAAACCACTCTTCTTCTTCTTCTTCTTCTTCTCTTGCTCGGCAACGGATATTTTCTCAAAATGCTCTCCGGGGATTTTTCCAAATACGGCAGAGAAATGGAAGAAAGAATTGGGTTATGGAAGGAAAAAGCTTGATGAATGCTGAGCTGAAATCCGCTTTAATGAGATTATAATATATTTGTTTTCATTTCTACTTCTTCGATTTGATTCTCTATGAATGAGAGAGTGGTTGTTGTTTTCTCTTATTTTCTATCTTTTCAGAGATATCAAATTAATGAAATGATGACTTTTGAGGCTTTTAGAAATGCAGGTATAGTGTACATCACATTAACTTGATGTGTACATTATCAATAAATATAAGGGGTTTATAAGAAAAGTTTGACCGAACAAAATTTCATGATTCGGTGTCTTTCTTCGAAGAAGTAGATGACTTCACCCGTTGTTTTCATGCTAATCTTCTTGTTCTTATATGACCTTTCCTCCTTAGAATAAATACCACCACATACCTCAGATTCATTGTAAGGTTTTTGGAGGTGAAGTTGCCAATCCCAAGCTCTTTCTCTTGACGTCAGCAAACGTTAGTGTCCATTTAAAGCCGGGTTGACTGGTGGGCTGTAGGCAGATAGTAATCGATGGATTTAGCAAACGTGAGTCTAAGCGCTGCATCTCCCTCTTCTCCACTTCAGATAATAGCATTCTTAACTAAAAAAAAAAAAGAAAAAAAAAAGAAAAAAAGTAATATGCTTTGTTTTTAAAGAAAAATAATTGTTCTGTTCCAAGTTCTGCGCATCCTCAAATCCCACAATGGTACCATGGCGCATTATGCAGTTCCTCTTTTTGCAAGTTGCAAAGAACTTTGGTTGGACGAAAATGCTCTGCTTATTGTGTAAAATTGATAGCGAGAAGATATGGCTTTTTAATTTATGGTGTATGTATATATATATATATATATATATATATATATATATATATATATATATATATATATATATATATATATATATATATCTGTGTGTGTGAGTGGTTATATATATACACACACACATACACACAAACAACAAACACAACCGTTTTTAGTGTACTGTACAACATAGACCTCAGACATGTCAATTCATGTCTGGGGTTTGGCTAGTTCCATCACTACGGTGGCCAGTGCGGATTGGTGATGGTGGGAGATATTCGCCTGATCACTCACAGCAAACCAACTTAGTATGGCTGACCCTGACTAGTGCAGCTCTGCTGATCATGGCAATACGTAAACCCTTTCACCACATTGAGGTATCCCCAATCAGAATATAAATATTCTGCCGAAGCCTCTGTACCATGGTCTTTCACTGTCTTGTGGTAGAGTTCTCTGGCTTGAGGGTACACTCGGGCACACTATTCTGTCTTACTTCTCTTCCTCTTGTTTTTGGGGGTCTTTTATTAATTTTTTATAGTTTATATATGAAATATTTATCTTCATGTTGTAACTGTTCTTAGAATATCTAATATCAATTATTAACTATCTTTCTTGTAGTTTCCTTATTTCCTTTCCACACTGTGCTATTTTCCCTGTTGGAGCCCTCGGGGTTATGGCATTCTGCTTTTCCAACTTGGGTTGTAGCTTAGCAAGTAATAATAATAATAATAATAATAATAATAATAATAATAATAATAATAATAATAATAATAATAATAATAAAAACTTTATTACTAACAATCAATATTGTCATTTATTGAAATAGGTCTCAAATTCCTGCTAATATCTTTATAATTTGATCATACGGCTTAATAATCGAATGATTGTCTTCCCGAGGCTGAATGAATTCGATAGGAAAAGTATTTCTGCCTTATTTCAGAATATATCATCATCACCATCATTATCACTACCAGCCGTTTCTAGTCCACTACAGGACAAAGGCCTCAGACATGTCCTTCGATACATACGCGTCTGTTTATGGTCTTTCTATTCCAGCCAATATCCGCAAATTTTCTTAGTTAATTTAAAGAAATTAATCCCCAGTAATTGCTATAAAGGATTTGTTATTAATAGATTATACATGATGGATGAGGACTATGAAGTGTGAAGAACT
>NC_090741.1:32137967-32140467 GCF_036898095.1 Palaemon carinicauda | reverse complement strand
AGGAAATTTTGCCAGATATATTAAAAGATACACTTATGGTTATGGTGGCCTGTTGGTAACGTCCCTTGCCTGCTGATCACCAGACTAAGGTTCAAGTCCTACTCAAACTCGTTAGTTTCTTCAGTGTCTGCAACCTCACCATCATTGTGACCTAAAAATGGGTTGGGTGAGCAGCAGCCTTTGTCTGGCCCTCCCTGGTCCTAGCTTAGATGGAGAGGGTGTTTGGGCGCTGATCATATGTATAAATGGTCAGCCTCTAGGGCATTGTCCTGCTTGATAGGGCAATGTCACTGTCCCTTACTTCTGCCATTCATGGGCGGCCTCTAAATAAAAAACAAAGACTAGTGATCCAGAAAAGAATATATTTTTTTCTTTTACTTCGATTTTTTAGATTCTCTAGATTTTCTCGCTTTCTTTGGAAGTTTAAACCCAATATGAGTCCCATCTTTTTGTGCTTAATTCCTGATTCGATCGAAGTACTTTTGTATTGCAAAATGTAGAATTATCATTTCAATACAGATTCGTTAAAATTGATATAGCTGCTATTGCATAAAATTGAAAATCTGAAATATGCCGAGAAATTAATTCCTCATTCCAACTTCGAAAACTAGTCTTTTCTTAGAAAATATTATTTATTTACTAAAAAACAGTGAACTTTCTCATGAGAGAATATTACATCCATGCCAAAATACTATAATCAACAAAGATGAACTCGAAAAAAATATATAGAAGGAAAGTTTTATTCCCAAACCAGATTGCAATAAATGTTACATCCTTATCCTACATCCCCATTACACTACGAGAGTCCTTTGTCGCGGGTCGAAGGATCCAATCCTACCCGCACCTCGGTAGGTGACTGGAGCCGGGGACCGGTGTACCGGTTTGAAATTACCCCCTCCAAATCTTACCCCCCGGTAATTTGAAACCGGATTCAAACTACCGGGGGGTAACTTGATACCGGTTTCAAGCTACCCCCGGAGGTAATTTGAAACCGGTTTTATGCTACCCCCCTGGTTTCAAATTACCCCCCTCGTTTTTGCGCAGGATCTCATCATTTATGAATATTAATAAATTGCTTTTGATCAGGGTCAACACAATCATTAGGTAATATGTATATACATGTACTGTTTCACCTATTGGTATCGTTTATTAATATCCAGCCTTCATCCGTCTTATGTTTATATCTTAGCTAATAAATGTCGGATATTCCATTATCAGTCATGGGCGCATATTTGACCGAGACAGGAAGACGAGGTGAAATTTGATTTTGACGGTTATTTTTTCCATTATTTGAAATATTTCATAATTATATTGCAAGCAAATATTATATAAGGTATAATCAACATATTGATCATAAGTATATATGTATACATACATATACATATATATATATATATATATATATATATATATATATATATATATATATATATATATATATATATATATACTATCTATATATATATATATATATATATATATATATATATATATATATATATATATATATATATATATATATATATATATATATATATATATATACATATAATACATGTATATGTATTTGTATGTATGTTGTAAATACTATATCATTCATGATATCTGTAAATAATTGACACTTTTAATAAAGCAAGATTGTAAGCAATTATAACAGTTTTAATAAAACATGGTACAGTACATGCTGTTTGCTTCTACTGTACTTACATTGGTTGTTTGTATACGAAAACACCTGGACTACGGAAAAGTCGTTACACTTTATAGCCCTGTATGGATGACATTGAACACAGCTTGTGTTAATCTCACAACTGTTGTTACTGATTTTAGCCTAAAGGCAGGCAGCTGTGTTATCAAGGGCTAAATCAAATCCTATTTAAACCATCTTCCAGAATAGTAAGTGATGGATTCGTGTATGGATTTTTTTTTCTCTGTTGTTGATCTCGAAATGGAAAATTATTGAAAAACGGTGTCATAAAATGTTTAAGAATTTTACCTGAAATGTATCATAAAGAAAAAAAGACCTCGCCACATGGTCACCTGTACATTTCCATGCGGTTTATATAACACTTCTGCCCCTTTGTCATAGCTCCATTCTTTCTTATTACTCATTTCATCAAATGACAAAACAGCAATACCTAGTAATCGAGACTTCATACCATCTTTAATGCCCTCTGGTTTAAAATGAATCGAACAACCAGTAGCTTACACAACGTTAATTCTGTCTGCACGACGACATGCATGTTGGTAATTTATATTTGAGCTTTTATTTTTTACGTGCATAGCATCCAAATACTACGAAGTTACTATGCATTATCAGTGACAGAATAAATGAATAAACAAAGAGATATATGGACACAAGGAGTTCTATTGTTATATTGCAACTATGGGTATGGTCAAACCATTTTAAGAGCAAAATCGGAGCCCAATAGCGGCATTGCCAGTTCTCTTGGGTCATTTTCAAAGCACACCTGGCTTAGCCGCTTTAATCTATGGGCGAGCC
>NC_090741.1:32100467-32125467 GCF_036898095.1 Palaemon carinicauda | reverse complement strand
ACCCTGGTCGGCAAGCTTATATAGACAGTGACTAACCCACTTGGCCACGAAGAAAGATCTTTCTTCGTGGCCAAGTGGGTTAGTCACTGTCTATATAAGCTTGCCGACCAGGGTTCGATTCCCGGCCGGAGCCAAGCTCTTGTCTTTGTGTGATTTCGCCTGGGGCTCTGATCCCGAGGTCGTTAAGAGAATCCAGACATTAATATATCAAAAATATATATGGCTTATTTGAATATATATATATATATATATATATATATATATATATATATATATATATATATATATATATATATATATATATATGTATATATATATGTATATATATATATGTATATATGTATATATATATATATATATATATATATATATATATATATATATATATATATATATATATATATATATATATATATATATATATATATATATATATATATATATATATATATACTATTCAATTCGCGTAGAGAAGATAACTCAACTCCTTGAAATTTGATAGCATAAATAATTTAATTATGATAATCATGAAAGTATATCAATATATCAGATTCATTATAATTCATAGTAAAAAAAATACAAAACTAGAGGGGGACCCAGTAGAGAGCAGACCTCCGCCTCGCCAGGTTATTTCTCGACCTTTTTCTTGACCTTGACCTTAACCTTTGACTTTAACATGTATTAATTAGCGTGGATTTCCATGCATTCATATATGAACCAAGTTTGAAGTCTCTGTGACAATGATGTCCAAACTTATGGCTGATTATGAGAATTGGACATTTTGCTTGCCCGTGACCTTGACCTTTGACCATGACCTTCCAAAATTTAATCATATCCAGGTTTTTACATAACAGTTAATCCCCTGCTAGTTTCATTACTCTACGGTTAAAATTGTGGTTAGGAAGCTGTTCACAGACAAATAAACACACACAAACAAACACAAAAACAAGGGGGTAAAACATAACTTCCTTCCAACTTCGTTGGCGGAGGGTAAATATTCCAGCACGTAATCTGCAGTGAGACGCCAATGGGAAAAGTTATTAACTCTGGTTTATGGAGAGTTTTACGATTAAAGGGGTTGTGGTGACAGATATTATTCCATCACTAAGTCACTCCTACAAAAAACTGTAGATATTTTGATTTTATATTTAAATGCACTAATGCATCACCTTTTCCATGAAAAAACATCCATTCTATCTATCTATCTATTATTTATTATTATTATTATTATTATTATTATTATTATATTATTATTATTATTATTATTACTATTATCTACATACTCTAAGAAAATAAACTGCTGGTTAAATTATCCATAAGATCAATCTCCGCATATTATATAAGTCACAAAGAAGTAAAGAAAAAATGCCAATAGAATAAGAGAAAATCAAATAAAAATTAACAGAAGATGGACGAATAACATCCGGTTAAAAGTTTATTTCAGTCCAGGTTCCAAGTTCCAGGTTCCAGGTGCCTCGTTGCTATCTCCTGAGCCCAATTGATTGTGGGCACACTACTAGAAGCGCAGTAGGTACAAAGTGCTACAATCTGCAGAAAATTCATTGTCCTTAATCATCTCCTACACAGACAGCACAACTTCGTTTGGTTAGTGTTTCTAACTCCCTTAATTCTATGCCATTGCTTCTAAATTTTCTTAATTCTTTACAGCTAATCATATGCTCTGTTTTATCATCTGCCTCACTACACAACACACAAAGCCTATTCTTTTCATTACTGTTTATATGATTTTGTTTTGAATCTATCATATTGTGCAGTTGTAGTAGTAGTAGAAGTAGTAGTAGTAGTAGTAGTAGTAGTAGTAAAGATGATTCTTTGTAATAGTATCTTCTTTCAATTTCGTATTTTCTACTACTAAAACTTGAAAAATTTCTCTCTAGCCATAAAAAAAGACCGGAAGCAGAACCGAGTTCATTAGACGTCCTGAGCCAGGTTACTTCCTGAGTTACCAAAAAGAGGAAAGGTTTCGGTGGAAGAGAGAGAGAGAGAGAGAGAGAGAGAGAGAGAGAGAGAGAGAGAGGAGAGAGGAGAGAGGAGAGAGAGAGAGAGGGGTCTTCTAATGCAAAAATACATTGCATTTAATTTTCCTTTCAAATCCAGAATTATTAAAAATCACAATCTCATAAAATATCTACCATTGCCAATTACAAACAACCCTTGAGTAATACATAAATGCAATGTTAGCAGTACATACTATAAAAAAAGACCTCTAACTTAACATTAAGGCCTACTTTTACCTCGATCACAACCACAGGTGGTTCCCAAATAATGGTCCACAGCATCAAATACTCTTATTCTTATGCTCTCTTCAGTATCTGTCAGAACCACCTCTACATTGCCGTATATGGAAGCTAGCATATTAATGGAGGAGTTGCCATGATCCTCAGTAGTGGATGCTTGTTCTCTGATTGATGAGAGACACACAGAGGTCACTGTACTCTGAAATTTTAATATAAAATCAATGAGGAAAACAAAATATTCTCCCCTTCCCCTAGCCCCCACAAAAAGTAATGTATCAAAAATATTTTTATATTTTCAAGGCTTTTCTCTTTAGAAAATAGTGGATAAGTATAAAACAAGATGACCAAGAAATTCTCACTTCCCACTTCCGCAAAGCCAAACGTAAATATTAAAGGAACAATGATTTACTTTTTATAGTTAATTTTCAGATATTAATCAACTCATGGTCTCATTTCCAACGATGTTTTAATATATAGAAGTGACATCTTGGCTAGTACAGTGGTAACATGTTCGCCCTAGCATTTGCATGACAGCAGACCAATCCCAGCCCGGGACTGTGATTTTAAGCTATTTACTGAGGCTACTGCTGTGGTTGGACACCGCAGAGGGGGATTGGGTTTGCCCGGCTGACTCTCTTGTGAGCATCTTATTCTGAGGAATCTTGAACTGAAACCAGACACCTTTTCCTGTGCCTTTTACCTACTTACACTGTTAAAGATTTGCCGTAAAAATCGGTAAAAAATCCTGGAATAAATGTTGCCAGGCATTTACTGTTTTAAAAACGGATATATTAATGTAAAGGAGTGATATTACTGTCACCAGCCCGTAAAAGATAACTGAAAAGTAAAGTAAAAATTACGGTCGTCTGTATTTTGCAGAAATACGGCTGAGAACAGTATATCTTTTACAAAGAATTTCCGATTAAAATTACGGTTTTTATAATAGTGTACATACATTAATGTATCCCATTAAGTAAATACCGGTATCAAGCTAGCGTTGAATAGTCAATGCTTGTGGACTAATCTCTCCATGCATCACTGAACGGAAGAAATGCCATTTTGAATTAACGAACGTAAGCGTGAAAATGATATCGTTACGAGGCCCATTTCCGTCTGACGGAAGTTGCATTCGCTTGCAAACGAGTGTGCTTGAACGCGGTTTATGATAGGAAACCTCTTAAGCTAAGTGGAAAACAAAGGGGTCCCACACACTGGCGCTTTCGTGTTTTCATTGCAAAAGCATTTCCTCATGAGACTGGTGACAGCAGAGCAATGATGGTGATGTGATTCGAAGATATAAGTACCGAAAGGGAAAGGTTTTATTGCTTGGTATTCGCAGACATCAGGAAAGTATTTATGTCCCAAACGTACAAACATTCGACTTACAAACATTCGGAGCTGCAAATATTCGGCTTACAAACATTCGAAGACTCAAACATTCGGAGATGCAAACATTTGACTTACAAACATTCGACTTACAACATTTGGAGATGCAAACATTCGACTTACAAACATTTTGAGGTGCAATTATTCGACTTACAAACATTCGACATGCAAACATTCGGAGATACAAACATTCGGAGATGCAAACATTCGACTTGCAAACATTCGGAAATAAAAACACGAATCCAAGTGAAAATAACAAAGATGAGATGAAGAAACGCTGTAATAAAACAATATTAAACACTATTAAAAATTTGCCTTAAAAAATCGGTAAATGTCTGGCAACATTTATTCCAGTATTTTTGCCATTTTAAAAACGGAAATATTGACGTAAATGAGGGATATTATGGTCACCAACCGGTAAAAGATAATAACAAAGTAGAGTAAAAATTAAGGTCGCCTGTGTTTTGCTGAAATATGGCTGAGAATAGTATATTTTTACTAATTTCCATTTAAAATTACGGGTTTTTTTTTAACAGCGTATCATTTAATACAGTAAACAAAACGACATTTGTGATGACCTGATATTTATTTTATATGAAACCCGACTATTTGTTGACTTTTGTAGCTGGAAATCATAAGCCTCGGATTCAGGTTAGGCCTATACGCTAGGCCAAAAATTAACAAGATTTGCTTTACAAACAATTCGAATTACAATTAGCTTTTTGGAACCTGTTAAGTTTCTATGATGCGATTGTTTACAAATACTAGGAGTGATGGAAAACCTTACCATTCAAGGAGAAAACTAAGATGTACGAGAAAGTATTTATTCACGAATACGAGAAATGTATTTCTATTTTTTTTTCAATAATTATTCACAAATATGAAAAATGTATTTTTCATTTCCAGTAATTATTCACAAACACGATATATGTATTTTTCACTTCCAGTAATCATTCACAAACACAAGCATTGTACTTTTAATTTGTCAGTGATTATTCACGAACACGAAGAAAAACATTTACATTCAAAGCAATTATCAAAACACAAAAGAAAAAAAATTTTTTCATATACAGAAACATAATTAGCCACGTACACAACAGAATAATGCTTCCATTTTCAGAAAAATATTTCAAATCTTCTAATGATGCAATTATCCCTTTTTTTTTTTTTTTTTTTTTTTTTTGAACACCAGTAAGTTCAAATGTGTTTCATGTGATGTGGCTGGTTAAACGCACTGCTGATGTCCATCTATGCCAAACTGATTGAACTAAAAATAAAGAAATGAAATTTCCTTTTTTAATTTAGGCCCATTAATTGCATTCGCTACTTGGAGGAAAATGAGATTACGATTATTTTATTCCTTCTCAATATTCTCTTTAAAGAAATTCGTGTCTGTTGAGAGTAAATCTCTCTCTCTCTCTCTCTCTCTCTCTCTCTCTCTCTCTTCTCTCTCTCTCTCTCTCTCTCTCTCTCTCTCTTATCAGGGTATTTTCCTAACTCTCTCTCTCTCTCTCTCTCTCTCTCTCTCTCTCTCTCTCTCTCTCTCTCTCTCTCTCTCTCTCTCTCTCTCTTTGTCAAAAAATATTAGAGAAAATAGTAACAAATCAATTACTTGAATATCTTGAACAAAATCAATTATTGTCCTCTACGCAATATGGATTTAGACATCATCTGTCTACTGAAATGGCATTACTTAAGCTATCGGAAAGGATTTATAAAAATATTGACCAGCAAAAGGTAAACTTACTTAAATTGTTAGATCTTTCAAAGGCATTTGATAGCGTTAGCCACGATATTTTGTTAAATAAGTGTAGGAAAATGAAAATAGATTCTTTTTGGTTTAGTAACTATTTACAAAATCGTTTTCAAATAGTCAGACTAGATAATACTATATCTTCTCGTAAGTAAGTACATTTTGGAGTTCCCCAGGGCTCTATTTTAGGCCCCGTGCTTTTTTCTTATTCACATCAATGATATGGCTGATTTCATACAGGACTATTTCAAAGATATGGCAAAATTTTAGAAGACTATCTCTCGTACAATATGCAGGCGATAGTCAATTTTTAATTGCAGGTAGTATAAATGATATACCCACTCTTATCACAAAGGAAGAAGCTATATTAGAAGCAGGACTGCGATATTTTCAATTAAATGGTTTAAATGTAAATGAATCAAAAACTAAATTCCTATTCATTGGTACAAGGCAATATATATCACAAATCCCATTAGATACCGTCCTAAACTTTAACGGCCATCAAATTGAAAGAAGTGTACACGTAAAAAATCTGGGCATTCATTTTGACCAATATATGCTTTTTGATGTGCACGTATCTGAAATATGTAGAAAAGTAAATGGAACCTTAGTATATTTAAACAGAATTAAAGACAGACTAGATATTGACATGAGGGCGATGGTAGTTCAGTCTCTTGCACTGAGCATAATAAATTATTGTTCAAAGATTTGGGGAAGTACTACTAAAAATCAATTACAACGGGTTCAAAAAGTACAAAACTTTGCGGCAAAAGTAGTTGATGGTAGGGCCAAAAAATATGATCATGCATCACCAATTTTAGATAAATTAGAATGGTTAAATGTTGAAAGAAGAATTAAATTCGAGATTTGTATGGGAGTTTTTTAAAGTTGTGCGTAGTTTAATACTGACTTGGCATTTTACGTTTTCAACAGTTGGAGCTGGGAGGGACAGACGAACGAGAGAGAATAATGACCTTTATATACCGAGAACTAACACAGACTTGGGAAGTAGATGCTTTACGGTAAGAGGACCAACGATGTGGAATACCCTACCTGATTCATTGAAAAAAAAACATCGAATATAGACATTTTTAAAGCAAATCTCAGGAAATATATGTTTTCTACAAGATTTTAGTTACATATTTGTGGATTGGTTTTAATGTACTTGTGAATATTAGTTTTTAATGTTTTATGGGGTTTACTGTAATTTTGCACACAGTATAGAATTTTAATGAGTTTTACCATTTTAAGTTATTTTATCTCTACTTTAAAGTCATACTAATGCAAGTAGTTGACCAAATGTATTTTAGTTGATAGTCAAAAGATTTATGTGGAAGCATCTCTCATGTAAATGTTAGATTTTAATGTAATCACAATATCAGTAATCACTATTCTATATGTTGCTTTATAAATAATGTATAATACCCAATGTATTTATTTGGAAATAAAGTATTATTATTATTATTATTACTCTCTCTCTCTCTCTCTCTCTCTCTCTCTCTCTCTCTCTCTCTCTCTCTCTTATCAGGGTATTTTCCTAACTCTCTCTCTCTCTCTCTCTCTCTCTCTCTCTCTCTCTCTCTCTCTCTCTCTCTTATCAGGTTATTTCCATAACCATCTCTCTCTCTTATCACCTTAATATTTTCCTACTATCTCTCTCTCTCTCTCTCTCTCTCTCTCTCTCTCTCTCTCTCTCTCTCTCTCTCTCTCTCTCATCAGCTCAATATTTTCCCATCATCGCACTAGAACACACCAACCTCTCCGCGCTTAGCTCAAATCCGTCCAGACTTAACGGATACAAACTGGAATTGAAAACCTACAACACCACTCAATGTGGAATTTTCTTTATATATCAAATAGCAAATACATGGAACATGCATCCAGCGAATGCAGTGAACAGTGACACGGTATACGAGTTCAAGAATAACCTAGACAAGATCATTAAAACTCTCTAAGCACTTAAACTAATTCGCTCTACCCCGGAGAAAACTCAGTCTTCAAAATCCTTTTAATACTCTCTCTCTCTCTCTCTCTCTCTCTCTCTCTCTCTCTCTCTCTCTCTCTCTCTCTCTCTCTCTCTCTCTCTTTTCAGCGGGTGTAGTGAACAGTAACACAGTAAACGAATTCAAGAATAACCTAGACAAGATCATAAAAACTCTCTAAACGTTTAAACTAATCCGCTCAACCTAAGAGCTGAGTCCCCAAAATCCTTGAAACTCTCTCTCTCTCTCTCTCTCTCTCTCTCTCTCTCTCTCCCTCATATCAGCACAAAAATTTCCCATCACATAATGTCATGTCACAATTTTTTTTCCCAATATTAACTTTATCTCTCCTCTCCATCATCATCATCATCATCATCATCATCATCATCATCTTCTTCTCCCTACTTCATCCCCCCCCCCCCCCCCCTCTAGAGTTGGGCCAAGTCTCCGGCATCAAAGCCGAGTGGGAAATTTTGTTTTCTTAAGAGATTTCACGACAGGAGGTTCTCCGATAAATCGATTAATAGTAAAGGCAAAGACTGGGGCACAAATGGCTGTCAACCTCCTTCCATCGCCTCTCTTTCCGTTGACACACTTGATTGTATCTATCTGTTGCGGGAAATAAAATTATACGAATAATTAATAAAGTATCGGAATTAATTTTTGATGGGAAAAAAAGTTTGTTTTAAATTCGGAGTTGGTTTTGGACGGATAAAAAAGTGTGTTAAATGCAGAGTTGATTTCGGACGTCAACGAAAGTGTTTTAAATTCAGAATCAATTTTTGGGCGTTAACAAAAGTGTGTTTCAAATTCAGAGTTGATTTAGGGCTGCAACAAAGTGTGTTTTAAATTCAGAGTTGATATCGGATGTCAATGATGGTGTGTTTTAAAATACGGCGGTAACAAGAGTGTGCTTTAAATTCCTTGTTGATTTCGGACGGCAATAAAAGTGTGTTTTAAATTAGCAGTTGATTTCGGACTGCAACAAAAGTGTGTTTTAAATTCGGACTTGATTTCGGGCGGTAACAAGAGTGTGCTTTAAATTCGTAGTTGAATTCCGACGGCAACAAAAGTGTGTTTTAAATTGGGATTTGATTTCCGGCGGTAACAAAAGTACCGCCGGAAATCAAATCCCAATTTAAAACACACTTTTGTTGCCGTCGGAATTCAAATTTCAGATGACAACAAAAGTGTGTTTTAAATTAAGAGTTGATTTCGGGCAGTAACAAAAGTGTGTTTTGAATTTTGAGTGATTTCGGATGCCAACAAAAGTGTGTTTTAAATTTGGACTTGATTTCGGACGGCATCGAGAGTGTGTTTTAAAGTCGAAGTTGATTTCAGGCGTTAACAAAAGTGTGTTTTGAATTCTGAGTTGATTACTAATATTATTATTTTCATTATTATCATTATAATTATTATCATCATTATCATTATTTTTATTATAATTTCTATTATTATTATTATTATTATTATTATTATTATTATTATTATTGTTATTATTATTATTATTATTATTATTTTTTCACTGGCATTAAATCGTTTATCTAAATATCCTAAACATTTTATAAAAAGAAAATATCAAGATTTATAGAAAAAGGACAATTAGCTGATTTTTTATACCTTTTTTTATATCAAATATCTAAACTAAACATGAAAAATATATTTAAAAGAATCTTATGTATAAAGACTCCTTATTTTGTATGTAAAAATAAAAATGAAATATTATAAACTTATCCTAGCTAGCTCATGAAATCAGATAGAAGGTTAAGAGCTTTGGAAGAATTAAAAAAAAAAAAAAAAAAAATTATGTCGAATGTTAAAATGAATCAATGATTGATTGGTTGATCGTGTGATTAATTTGGCAATGGTGATGTCATGATTGATATATGAAAAACTAATTGATCAAATAAGAATAAAGGAAAAACTATGGGACACAGGATATGACACTATCATTCAATACACTCAGGCATATTCGAATACCGGAGGACTGATCCAGGCGTAGGATTGACACATAATCTCTGGTAAAACTGACCCAGAGTGGTTTGGAGGACTGACCCACAATGTTTTTCTTTTCTAAAGCTAATTCTTTGGTATTATTACATGATTCTATTAAGGAAAAGTTTAATATTTCACTGATATTATATTTATTGTGTTTTATCAAATATTTTGTGTTTATAGGGTATGGATATGTAATTAAAAAGGGTACAGAACCTAACAAACCCACCTAACCTAACCTAGAAGTTCCCAGGTCACAACCCCTAGCAGGGGGCAAGCCCCGGGACCCCCTTCCCAGGTCACAACCCCTAGCAGGGGCCAAGCCCCCGGACCCCCTTCCCAGGTCACAACCCCTAGCCGGGGCTAAGCCCCCGGACCCCCCCCTCCCAGGTCACAACCCCTAGGCGGGGCTAAGCCCCCGGACCCCCTATCCAGGTCACAACCCCTAGCCGGGGCCAAGCCCCCGAACCCCCTTCCCAGGTCACAACCCCTATCCAAGGTTCTACTTGCAAGTATATAAGATTTACCAATGACTGTTATAAAAGTTTTTATTACAACATATAAGTGTTAATGTTATATGGAATCCATATGTTATTATAATTAATCATATAACTTTAATAATAAATGCACTATAGTATAAATAAATATTGTGGGTCAGTCCTCCAAACCATTCTGGGTCAGTTTTTACCAGAGATTATGGGTCAATCCTTCGCCTGGGTCAGTCCTCCGGTTTCCTGCTGTTCTATCTTATTCCTCTTCCTCTTGTTTTTTCAAGTTTTTATAGCTCATATATGAAAGATCTAAATGCTGTTGTTACTGTTCTTGAAATGTTTTATTTTGATTGTTTATTACTTCTCTTGTTTATTTACTTTCTTTTTTCCTTTCCTTACTGGGCTATTTTTTTTTTTTTGTTGGAGTTCCGAAGCTTATAGCATCTTGCGTTTCCAACGAGGGTTGTAGCTTGGCTTATCGGTAAAGCTAAAAGCATAGTATTTATAAGAAGGAAGTTATTCTGTAAAAAAAAAAAAAAAAAAAAAAAAAAAAACCTATAATTGTCGGCTGCAGTACCAAGCGAGCGATAGTTCCGTTTGTTATACTTCCTGCCTTTCTCTCTTAAGAGTCCTTGGCTTTGCATAGCGAAGCTTCCTCAGAATACCTTGCCGGTGATACGAATAGTTAGTTGGGTGGTTGGTGGTGACCAGTTCGGTTTGTCGAGTTGATTTTTATTTGTGTAAGTGTATAAGGTTTTGTGATAGTTTGGTGTTTAGTAGAGGTCTGTTGATATATGCGAGTTATTTCTATATATACTTAAGTTATTTTATATTTGTATGTTTTAACAATTTATTTGTCTATAATTATTTTTTAATTACTTTTTGTTTCAACATACAGGTTTCCATGTTTTAAATTGGTGGTTTATTTTTCCTTTCAGGTAAATGTTTGTGAAACTCAGATTACCTGTGTTTCGAGCTGATAATCCTGCTGATAAACTTCTTGATTACGAGTTCGTGACACCTGTATTATCTTTCCGTGCAGTTCAACATGTAGCCACTTACACTTTATAGACTGACTTGCGACAACGCTGGAATCTGGTGAAGTATTTTTCAATCTGAATTAAAAGGCAAGTATTATTCCATGGTTTGTTTTTAAGCCTCTTTGAAGCAAGCTAGCCCTCCCCGATTGAGGGCAAGGACGTTCCCAGTGGCACACGGTAGACCGTTGAAGGTCTACCGTGTGCTACAGGGAGGCTTGCTTCTAAACCCTTTAGTCTTAAGTTTGGTGAGTATTTTACTTTTTGTATGTTTATTTGGGTTCTGCAGTTTACTTAAAGCCTGTTAATCTCATATTTAAAGTAGTTTTAATTTTGTTTTTTTTTTCTTAAGATGACATAAATCATATATAAAGTCACAACTTTGCTTTCTTTTCAAATACAGCGTAAGATGGCTTATAAATCATATTTTAAGTTTTAAGTATGTATGTGTACGTTGTTGTACGAAATTGGTACTTTTATCATGCTGTTAATAACTATTTCTTCATACTACAGGCTTAAGATGTTTGTCAATTTATTTATTTAGGGTTTCCCAACTCTTAAAAGAAACTTTTCTGATACTTGACACTTTTCAGATTGGGTGGTGCGACTTCAGGACAAGATGATTAAAGGACTAGATTCGGAGAATCAAACTTCTATTTTGGTATAGTTTGGGTTGCTGGAAGATTGTTGCTGGAAATCCTGCCTGAGTTTGAAAGTCCTGGCAAGATCTTTTATAAGAATTTTCGATAGTGTCCACTGGAGTTTTTGAAAATTCAGTTTTTACTAAAGACTGGTGGATTAATTATTAGTAATTCCTTTAAATAGGTTACTGGTAATTTATAACGGAAAAAACATAATTTGAAAATTTTATGGTGGACACTTAACGCTAGCAATGTTGATAAAAAAAATTCTGAATTTTACAGATTTTGGATAAAATCCTATGAGGTTAGCCATTGAAAAAAATCGAAACTTATTTGATTTGATTGCTAGATGACTTAATGCTAAGCATTATCTAGTAGATTGAAATATATTAATTTCATATTTAATTGATGGTTGTTTGTACCTTCTTTTTTTTTATCAAGGTTTAATTGTTTAAGGTCTTCGAATAAATTTCAATTTTCTACAACCTGTTTGTTCTATTACTAAAATATGTCGAAAATGAAGGTAAATTTTGTGTTTGGTTTAAAATTTTGAAATTCATATATTAAATATGATCTATTTCATTACTAAGACTGATTTTTACTAAGTTAATTACTTTTTGATAAGGGTAACTACATGGTTTCAAAATCTGTTTATGAAAACAGAAAAGGTCAATTTCATTGAAACTAATCACTTGCAATGATTTCAAATGGGAAGCCATATTGCCTTCTTGTTGACAATTAAGATTCACTGATTGAAAATAAACTACAGTTCAGCGTTTCTCTGAAAGTTAAACTGTCTTGATCTTTCTTATAATTTGCATTTTGCATATATTTTACCTTTAGCTTCAATATACGAACTTGGTAACTTACTGCAAGAAGTTTGCGACAAACGGACAGTTAATATAATGAACAAACATTATGATTAGTCAATATACTCTTAAGTGTTTGCCAAGAAAGATTGTTTGACTTCATACTTATTATAATGAGCTTGATTTTCTTATTTTGAGTCTCAGACAGCTTAAAGGATGAATATGCTGAAGGGGGTGTAGTGTAGGACCTAAGGGATTGTCACTTTTAAAATCTCTCTCTCTCTCTCTCTCTCTCTCTCTCTCTCTCTCTCTCTGTGATACAGCAAAGCCCATCAAAACATTTTTTTTCAATAGCCAGATTAAAAATTCTCAAAGCGAAGAGTTTCCGTGGAAAATGCAGTAGTCTGGCAAAGGTCGAATGAAAAGTAATCTACTTATAACTTAACATAATCATAATGTGACTGAATTTATTCCTCTAATTCTTGGAATGAACCTAGTTGAAGCTCTGGTGTACTGGATTATTACGGTCAAGCGAACAGTTCCTGGAAAAATTATTTTTATGAAAATCAGTTATCAATTTTGAAATGGAGATTTAGAAGTGTGCCCGTGGTGGTTGGAAAATATGTTATTATTATTATTATTATTATTATTATTATTATTTATCATTGTTACTTGCTAAGATACGACCTTAGTTGGAAAAGCAAGATGCTATGAGCCCAAGGGCTCCAACTGAGTAAATAGCTCATTGAGGAAAGGAAATAAAGAAACTAATAGAATAGTGTTCCCTGAGTGTACCGTCAAGGGAACTCTAACCCAATACAGTGGAAGTCCATAATATACACTACAGAGGCTGTGGTACTATAGAGAAAAGTGGTTTGATTTTGGAGTGTCCTTCTCCCAGAAGAACTGCTTACCAATATTTTGATTAAAGCAGTGATGCTTCTGGAAGCTTGATTTCTTATACGAGGATGTGCGACCCACCAAAAAAAAAAAAAATAAATAAATAAATAAAAAAAAAAAAATTATGAATACTTCTTCAGAACTAAATAAACTACCGTACCAAGAAAATATAATAACTCGGTTGTATTGTTTACAACTAAACTAAGCAAAGATGAAATGATAAATACTGATGATTCTATAAATGGCGCATCAAATACTAGTTTAGCCTTTTACAATGCATAGAAAAAACAATAACTCAAGATATTTGCGTCTGTCCTCTCTTGCCCTCTGAAGGATTTGTCAAAACAAAACTTATAAACCTAAATAAATCAACTCTCCACTGCTTGATGTTCTTAATTCTTCCTTTGAAACTGGAAGTATCAAAATATATTAAAAAATGCAAATGATAATAGCCAAAAGATTTTGAAGTGAAAGAGTCAGATATGGATGGGGCAAAAGTTATCCTCAATTCACCTTTCAAACACTCATGTGTCAACCCATATGTCATTTTCGTAAAAGCACCACACTTTTTTTTCCTATGAATTTTGCAATGTTCATCATATCTGTGAAAGTTTTGAAAAAGGAAATCAGATTTTTTAAATTGAATTAGAGGGTAACAATGCATAGTTAAACCTTACTTTTGATCTCACTCCTGACCGATGTGATTGGGATGGTAGCAGCTAGGCTCAGTCATTGACTAAATGTTGCAGTGCTCATGTGACCTTTAAGGTGCGTCCACACGGTCGAACAGTGTCTGTCGGACAAAACTGATACCATATCTAAATTAAAAAAGAATGACGTCATAAGCGTGGAAATGAGGGAAGTTGATATGGTAACAAACAGTGATGCCAGATGAAAATGACTACCAGGATTTCTACTTCATTTACCAGACAGAGACTGGAAGAAATGTCCGAAGCTGATATCCGCTGGCATCTCTGTTATCTATATAGGTGTTATAATCTGTACTCGAGAATCAAGTAGTAGTTATCAGCTTCAAGTATGGAGCATCATAACCATAGTACACCATAAAATTAAAGCACAATTCAATAAATTAAATTATACAGCATGATTATTCCTGATCTTTTGAGAACGATGGAATGGCACATGGAAGGACTAGTTGCAAAGACGGAGTGAAAAGAGGAGCCATTCATTCATTTTCAAGGAATCTCAAATTGATTATGAATCAGACTTTAAAAACTATCCTGATGGGCCCAAACGCTTTATACATTTTATCGGAGAACTAAACACCTTTTATAGCTAAGCAGGACACATGCAAGAGAGGAAGCATTTTTCCAGAAGCACGTATGGAAGTTTAAAGGATCACATATGCCTAACTTAAAATAGCCCTTCAGTGAACTGAGGATGTTATTGTTATCAACGTGCACTGTATAGCCTATATTATTCCAAGAAATAACTGTTTGAGACTGGTCATACTTCGGATTATGTGTTTGTAACTAAATCCAAATTGTTTCAGTGGTAAAGATAAAATGTTCAAAATTTGTTTCCCCTGTTCTCGTAGAGAGAGAGAGAGAGAGAGAGAGAGAGAGAGAGAGAGAGAGAGAGAATTACGAATTTTCCTCACTATCAAACGCTTAGAGGAAATGAAACTAAGGTGTCCATAATTGAAATAGATTCTGTTATGCTATACTCGTATATCGAAAAGCCATAATTTGGTTGTGCAAATGTCTTCTGTACCAACCTCCGACTTTTTTAATTTTCCAATTTGCGTAGCTCTTTTTCTAATGACTTATTTTAGATTCCATATTCTTTTCGAATTCGAAATCAGTTAAAGTCATTCCACCTCTTGGAAGTTCTAACGTTATTTTATTTAATGCTGCTACACGATTATTTCTGTCTTTGTAAACATTTGTTTTGATATTTTATAAGCATGGGTTCTGCCAGTACTGTTTGATTAGCAACTGAGCCTCTCTTCTATCTCAAAGTCAGCTTCCCTCTGCAACTGAATTACAACTAGTTATGTTTACAGGGAACGTGGCACTCCATCCATAGTGCCACTCTGCCTCCGTAGTGTCTGAAGCTCGGACTTTTACGAACAAAGGCATTGTCCGACACACCACTTTGTGCTCGTTATTGACGTCATTAACTCTTCCTTCATAATGTTACCTGGTAACAATTGTGTTCGACAAACACTGTTCCATCGTGTGGACGCATCTTTACTCGCTAGTTTGCCCGTGGTTTCCCCATCTTTAATCACCTCCATTTGTGCCCGCCGATCACTCTCCCACCTTGTGTCTTGAAATTGGGTATGGTAACAGTGTTTGGCCGTTGGGGAATGCCCGGTAGTGTGGACAGGGCCTAGCAACTGACTAAGCAGTGAAGTTACGATAAAACTTCTAACATTTTCACACACAAAAAAGACTGAATTTGAATATCACATGAACATAGATCTCCACAGAACATTACAAAAGAAAATCATGAGAAAGAAAAAACAAAAATAAAGTAAAGGGAATGAATAGCTACCTATCCAAGGTCTTATTGACACGCCAAACAACCTTCCAAGAGTGACACTCTCTCTTTCTCTCTCTCTCTCTCTCTCTCTCTCTCTCTCTCTCTCTGGCACGTGTGTATTCCTTTCTGATTAAAATTCTAATTATTTGATGCGAGGATCTGCTGAGGGAAAGACTGGACGCGAAGAGCTACTCTGAAGGAAATTTTTTTTTTTGTCTTACCCTAAACATCAACGTCAAAAGATATAAATATTTTGGCTCATTTTTTCTTAACGTTTCCTAAGATTATTTCTTTTTTTGATTAATGAGTAAAAGTTATATATAAGTCAAGTATTTCTCTCTCTCTCTCTCACCATCAGGCTCGGCCGAGCTCTCGAGCCGACAACAATAACTCTCTCTCTTGTGATCCGTGCAACTGAAATTTTTAGTGCAGTCTTCCGTAGAGTTTTGCTACCAGGTCCGTCCTCTATCTCGGAGACAGGGCATGGAGCCTGTATCCAGACGAAAACCGACACTGCAGGGACCGTTACGACGATCCCTCCTGCGACTGTCACAGCTGCATTGCCTACCAGGAAAGAAGACTGCAGCTCCTCACCACCGTAGGAGTCAGAACAACAGAAGTTGCTGACAAAACTCTGCCATCCCACAAAATCAGATGCAGCTGCCAAGGATGCAAAATCGTCTCTATCAAGGTCCTGAAAAATTACAGGGCCATAAAAGCAGCTAACAGGGAAGGGAATACTCCCCCCTCCCCAAAAAAGGAAAAGCCCTGAACGTATTTCTCCAGTGCTAGGATCACCCCTGCCATCACCTCTAGTGACTCCAAGGACTGAGGGATCATCCTCATCCTTGTCATCCCCTTCAACTCCACAGCAGACAGTTGCAGTTGCAGTTACCAGTCCCACCTCGGCGCCTGAGACCTCCAATGCTATGGAAACGGATCCATTCGAGACCCAGGCAGTCGTTCAGGGCAATCATCAAATGGACTGTAACTGCACTGTCTGCCTAACCCAACTCCTGCACAAAGCCTCTGCCATTGCAGCCAGCATTCCAGTTCCCAAGAATGAGGCCAGGAAACCCCTGCCTAAATTCAAAATGCACCAAACTGACATCTCCATCTCCTACACCACAGTTGCTGCCATGGCTGCAAAGCCTGGCATGAACCTCACTGCAAGACCCAACCGGAAGAGAAAGTTAATCATCTCCCCAAAGGACCAAGAAACTGCCAGCTATCTACAGAAAGAACCAGCCGTGACACTGCTTTACCCTGCCTTGATCCACAGGAAAGCAGTCATAACAAGATACCCCATCACCATGCCAATCTCCATCGCCACCTCATACAGTAACATTGACAAGGCAGTGCACTGCATGAGCAAGAATGATGTCCCTGTCAGAGGCTGATAGCCACCTTCATCAGTCCAGTGCCCTCCTCACTGGATCTTGGAGTCTGGGGGACATTCCCCATAAAAGAATATACACCAGAACACCTCAGATGCTACCGCTGTCAGCGATACAGTCATCATAAGGAAGAATGAAAGGGCCCCATCATCTGCGGAGTCTGCAGCCAGCATCACAGAATTGTGCATCCAGGCCCACAAGGACGGGAAAGAAACTGCTCCAGGCCTCACCATACCTGGGACAGGCACTGCCTAGAGAGAATAAGGAGAATAGCTGCTATGAAGAGCACTTCCTCCCCTAAACAGCGAAGAACACCTACAACCCAGCCACCCAAGGACCAGCGACCTCCTCACCAGAGGAAACAACGCCAGCTGCCCACTGACACTGTTCCTGAAAAAGCCAACTAGCCGCAACCAGCACTCCCTCCACAACCTACACATTCCAGCCTAACCCAATTCCTTACTCAACAAGTTAAGTCACTGCCCTTGGAACACCTTATTCCTCTCACCTTCAAAATCCCAATCAGAGTCCTATATATCCCTTACCAGGATCCCCAACTTCATGGAGTTACTTCAGCAGTTCCAGTTGCCAGCCACCGAGCAGGGATAAGCTTATTTGCTTAAACCTACTTCTTTTCTCTCTGACAAAAAATCCTTCTCTCCTCACCCAGTCTCTTCTACTTACTGGGACTTGCTGCTATAACTTCTTTTTCTCTGACCGACAGACTCCGTCTGTTACCCTACATTTCGTGCACCTAAAGAGGAGACTCTCCTCCGGGTCACTTCCTTCACTTACACGTCATATGCTAGAAATCCCTCCTTAAAGTAAAAAATACTCCCCTTTTGTATGTTTCCAGTAACTCTGTAAAAATCACCCTTGCCTTTTTTAACGTTGCAGTATCGGCCTCGTCTGGGAGGCCACCCTTTTGAAAGAATAATTCTCTTACGGGCTGCCCGACGGCAAGAGCATGTAGCATGGCAATCTGCTTGAATGAATGAAATGCTCTTTCTCTCTCTCTCTCTCTCTCTCTCTCTCTCTCTCTCTCCTGCACCAGCTGTATTTCTGCAGTCATCTCTCTCTCTCTCTCTCTCTCTCTCTCTCTCCAGCACCAACTGTATTTCTGCAGTCATCTCTCTCTCTCTCTCTCTCTCTCTCTCTCTCTTGCACCAACTGTATTTCTGCAGTCATATCTCTCTCTCTCTCTCTCTCTCTCTCTCTCTCTCTCCTGCACCACTGTAACTCTGCAGTCATGTATTTCTCTCTCTCTCTCTCTCCTCTCTCTCTCTCTCTCTCTTACACCTCTGTAACTCTGCAGTCGAGTATTTCTCTCTCTCTCTCTATCTCTCTCTCTCCTACACCAGTGTAACTCTGCAGTCTTGCATTTCAACGTCTCTCTCTCTCTCTCTCTCTCTCTCTCTCTCTCCTCACCACTGTAACTCTGTAGTCATGTATCTCTCTCTCTCTCTCTCTCTCTCTCTCTCTCTCTCTCTCCTACACCAGTGTAACTCTGCAGTCATGTATTTCAATCTCTCTCTCTCTCTCTCTCTCTCTCTCTCTCTCTCTCTTTTACTCCTGCACCAGTATAACTCTTCAGTCATGTATTTCTCTCTCTCTCTCTCTCTCTCTCTCTCTCTCTCTCTCTCTCTACTCCCATCATCAACTCTTTCTTATCTATTTCCTTCTCTTCATCTCCTTAATTATCATCACGATTTTTAATGGCTTTTGCTTCCTTCAGCTTTATTTAGACTTTTACCTAAGAAAACCAATTATTTAACAAAAAAACTTTAGAAAAGTACTGCTAATGCGAGAATTCTGGTCGATTTTCGTAGCTCAATGGTAAAGCTAAGTTCTATATTTAGGTCTATAGAGCCTAGTTTTGTGAATCCTGTATGATTGATACAAGAGGATCATCTGCCCCGTGATGATCGAGGCTCTAGAGATGGCGATTTTGCTTTTCTATCATTACTTGATCTGCTGCAACCTCAGTTGGAAATAATAATAATAACAACAAAAACAATAATAATAATAAGGCTACGAGAGAGACCAACACCTTCAAAAGGGAAAGCTGCTATGAAAAGAACAGGAAATGAAAAATAAATAAAGATCAAAATTGGAATCTCGTCGACATAGTCCTTGGCCTAAATGAGCTGAAATAATTTAAAAGGAAACAGCGAGTCTTTTATGCTTTGATATCATTATTATTATTATTATTATTATTATTATTATTATTATTATTATTAATATAGATGTTATAGGCTCAAGGGCTCCAACAGGAAAAATAGCACAATGAGGAAAGGAAATATTGAAACACACAGAATAGTGTGCCCGAGTGTACCCTCAAGGGAACTCTAACCCAATAAACGGAAAACCATGATACAGACTAGGCCTGGCTAAGGCACTATAGAGAATAATGGTTTGATTTTGGAGTGTCCTTCTCTTAAAAGAACTGCTTACCAATATTTTGATTATAGTAGTGATGCTTATAATAGATATAGAAGGCTTACAATAGATATAGAAAAAAAATCAAATTTAAGAATGTTTCTTGATAAATAAATATTAAATTTTAAAGAAAATATGATAAATCTGTTATATATATATATATATATATATATATGTGTGTGTGTGTGTGTGGATGACTGTGTGTGTTTGAGTGTATGAGCACACGACTGTGATTTCAGTATTTTTAGGATAATGATGAAGTGTCCATGTGCTTTGATAATGATATATATATATATATATATATATACATACATATATATATATATATATATATATATATATATATATATATATATATATATATGATAAATTTTGCACATTTTTTTACGTTTTTCATATTCAAATAAGCCATATATATATATATTTTTTTAATGTATCAAAAATATATATGGCTTATTTGATATATATATATATATATATATATATGTATATATATATATATATAATATATATATATATATATATATTGATTGATAATCTAAAATTAAAGTGAAATGTTGCAAAAGAATATAGAAAATGAGAGAGAGAGAGAGAGAGAGAGAGAGAGAGAGAGAGAGAAACTTCATTGATTGTAAATTGAAAGAGGAAATTGAACTCTTTAAAACTTCTTTAGAGAAAACAGTTCCGAATTTCGATAGAAAAAAAATCTTTTTGAAGGTTTGAAGATTATGGCCTAACTTTCTCCTGTTGCAGTTTGTTCAATGTTCTTGCATCAGCATTTGTCAATTATTAAGAATCAATTGAAGTTCTCGTATGTCCTTGATTTCCATCATTTCACTGAAAGCTCAGGTTAAGATTTCAAAATAAGAACTAGTCACTTCAGAAAAATGTGGCTGAATTACTTTGTCCTTTTTACAAAATCCCGTGATTTCAGTAAATAACTAAGTTCATATTGACCAAAATTACAATAGATTCTAGGACCCCAAATCGAGATTGCCGTCGTATTTTTAGTTATATAAAAACTGTATTGTCATCATTGCATTTCTACTAATCCCTGGACTTTTAAAATGCCCTTACTAGAATCTTTAAATAAATTGACACAAGCTAAAAAGCAAATACTTAAAACCAAGAAGTTAATTCTTTTAGTTGAAAAAAAAACAAATGATGATAATGATGTTTATGAAATATTATTAGACAAAATAAAACTGGAGAATAGATTAAGAATAGAAAATGGAGTTGGAAAACTATGAAAGAGAATAAAGTGAGGGAAGCAAGAAAACACATGTACCTAAAACGGACCTGTAATTCAGACGTTATCAAGAAATCCTACTAATACTACTATAGATAATTGTTTGATGTGAATAAGTCACCAAAAATAACTTCAACTACTACTGAAAAGCTCGGAATGAAGGTCTTTCAGAAACACGAGTAGTGATAAAAATTATTTTAAAAAATCAAAGTATTTCTAAAATCTATGGAAAATTATTTCAAATATAACATTGAGAATTATGAACTTTTATCCATCGTCAAGGGATTATTTTTATCTTTAAAATCATAATAAAACTTTTTCATAAAATGCTCCAAATTTTTTTATTAATGAAAAAATTAGTGTTGGATTTTTCCTCGCTAGAACTAAATGTACCAAGAGCCCGGGTTGTCACATGGCCAATATTTTCACTCGTACAACGTCCCTAAATATTATTAAAACAGGTTACTTTGAATGAAAGAAAACTATTAGGATAGAGATGAAACTTAAATAGGCAAAGAAATCGTAATAATTGTATCAGTTTGTTGTCGCGCAAGATTTATGATAATATTGTTATATTTATTTTTTCATAATAATCAAATATCCTAAAGAAGACTATGTAATTTGCATCAGCTGCATAGTAACTATAGGTCTAGGCAAAGGCACTCTCTCTCTCTCTCTCTCTCTCTCTCTCTCTCTCTCTCTCTCTCTCAAGTGCATAAATATGAAAGAATAATGTAATTTGTATAAAGAAATATGACTCGAACATCCGAGGAAAGAAAGAAAACGGAGTCATGGCTTCTGTTTCTATATGTCTTAAGCGTTGCATTGTAGGCCTATGTGACATTGCACTCAGCAGGAACATCGTTGCTTTTGTGCAGGTTTTCCAAAATCCAGCAATTGTTTTCCTCCTGAGTTTCTTCATTAGCAGCAAATACGATCAATTCAATTGTAGAATCGTTTAAAGAATTTCCCCTGAATTTAGACTTTGTTTCAGAATATTAAGCCGAAACTTTCCTCCTAATTAAGAGAAACTATTTTAGTGAAGTAGCTTCCCATAAATCAGAATTAAAAGTTTTTATTTTGTATTATGAAGGCTTTGAATTAACACACACACACACACACCCACACACACACTATATATATATATATATATATATATATATATATATATATATATATATATATATATATATATAGCTTCATCTCTGATTCTCTTATCAATGATCTTCTCCAATATCTTCATAGTACGGCTTATCAACATAATGCCTCTTTATTTGCCAAAACTGGAGAGGTAAAATTGGAGAATAGATATTAGGAATGAATTGATGGAGTAGGAAAATAATGGAGGAGAACAAAGTGAGGGAAGTGGGAAAACTGGACAAGTCCGACACGCTGATCTTTAAGGTATCAGACAAATAGTTTAATGTGAATAATTCACCAAAAATAACTAAGTTTCGATACCGGCGACACATGGACCATGGTGTAAGTCCTGGAGAAACATGAGTAGTGATAAAAATTATTTTTAGAAATCTAAGTATTTCTTAAATCTATGGGAAATTATTTCAAACATAGCATTGAAAATTATGGAATTCCATCCATCATCAATAAATTATTTTTATCTTCAATATCATAATAAAACTTTGATCATAAAATGCTCCAAAATTTCTATTCATGAATAAATCAGCATTTTTTTTCACGCGGGAACTAAATGGACGAAGAGCCCGGGCTGTCACGAGGCCGATGTTTTCACTCGTAACGGAGTACAACGTCCGAAAACATTATTAAAACAGGTTACTTTGAATGAAAGTAAACTATTGGGATACAGATAAAACTGATATAGGCAAACAAATCGTCAGAATAGTATCAGTTCCTTGTCGCTCAGGATTTATGATAATACTGTTATATTTAATTTATCAAAATAATCATATGTCCTAAAGATGATTATTTAATTTGCATCTGCTGCATAGTAAGTTTAGGTCTAGGCAAAGGCACTCTCTCTCTCTCTCTCTCTCTCTCTCTCTCTCTCTCTCTCTCTCTCTCTCTCTCTGTCTCTCTCTCTGTCTTAATGGCATAATTATGAAAGAATAATGTAATTTGTCTAAAGAAATACGATCCAAACAACCGAGGAAAGAAAGAAAACTGAGTCATGGCTTCTGCTTCTCTATGTCTTAAGCGTTGCATTGTAGGCCTATGTGACATTGCAGTCAGCAGGAACATCTCTGCTTTTGTGCAGGTTTTCCATAATCCAGCAATTGTTTTCCTCCTGAGTTTCTTCAGTAGCAGCAAATACGATCAATTCAATTGTAGAATCTTTTAAACAATTTCTCCTGAATTTAGACTTTCACTTTTAGAATCTTAGGCCAATTGTTTTAGTAAAGTTACTTTCCATAAATAAATATAAAAATTTTATATTTTTAAGCCATATATATATATATATAATATATATATATATATATATATATATATAGCCTATATATATATATATATATATATATATATATATTCTAGGAAGGAGAAGTGTCCAAAGAATTGTATCAAGCGTAGTCTAGAACTATTCTTTAAATAGTCAACTTTTTTTTAGACAGTCAGCTACAAAATAAACAACAATTGTAGTGAATTCTTGGAAATTATTTGTGACTCTTCGATGGATATTCAAGTAAAGGAATGGAAATATTCATAGGCCTAACAAAAATGGAGTATTGAGGTGAAAATTATTTCATCTTATAAGGACATTTCAGTGACCCAGGGTTCAGACTAAACATATTATTGTAGAAAATATGTTTTTGATCGCTTTATACTTCTTGCAACACACCAGACATCCCGCTGACTACTAACAAGGTATTTCTAAGCCATAATTGAAAACAAGGTTCTAAACAGTTATGCTTTCAACAGATGGGGTTAGCTATTCAAGCAACAGTCTTCTTCTTCTTCTTCTTCTTCTCCTTCTTAAGACCTTATTATATAGCCCCATTTTATAGCAGGTCGGGTGGTCTAGTCAATTCTCTTCATCTATTTATATTTTATTCATCGTTTGTACAGTACATTAACACAACATTTTTAATTAGTTATTTTATAAATAATATTGTTTATCAAATGAAATTTTCTAAATAATTCCAGTTATTTAATCATGGACAGATTCATATTGTATTGACTCAAAAATTAATTAAGGGAAAAATGAGCCGTAACGAGAGAGGGATCCAATGTAGTACTATAGCGCCATTCACAGTTCCTAATAACTCTAGCAGAAGTATCTCAACGGGTGTCCTTCCATGGCCAATTTACTACTGATTTATTTAACAAAAGAAAATCATTTAAAATTCATTAATAGATGTAATGACAGTTAATATTAAATAAAATTAAATTCCTCATTATTAACCATTATAAGAAAGTATGAATTTATCAACAAATCGATGAAGTTTTCATAAAATATTTGAGTCTACTTAAATGGAGAAGATTTTTTTTGTCAGTAATGGCATTGATGTCTGTATCGTCCTGGATAACCTGAAGTAAAGAGACTCGGGTTTTTCGAGAGTCCTGGGTCGGGTCAAGCCCTAAGAAATCGACTCCGTTGAGGATCCTTCCTCTTAGGTGTCTTCCGATTCAGGACTACCTCTCGGTTTGGGGTTCCGAGACAGGGCAGGATAGAAAGAGAGTATCCTGTCACTGACGTCCCCCGGTTATCCAGCTAAACAGCAACAGGCTTTCTTTGGTCTGGTGTTGAATCTCTCTCTCTCTCTCTCTCTCTCTCTCTCTCTCTCTCTCTCTCTCTCTCTCTCTCTCTCTCATTATCATCATGCTTTTTAAAGGTGTCTGCTTCCTCCCTCCATTTAGACTCTCAGCAAAAAAAAAAATAATAATAATAATTTAACATAAAACATTTGAAAAGCAGCTCAATGGTAAAGACTAGGTCTATAGAGCTTAGTTAAGTAAAGCCTTTATGTTGGATAAAGAAGGATCATCGGTCCCATGATGGTCGAAGCTCTAGGGATGGTGCTTTTGCTTTTTTATCACTACTTGATCTGCTGTAATCTCAGTTGGAATAGTAATGATAACAACAATGATTATAAGAATATTAATAATAATAATAAGGCTACGAGAGAGACCAAGACATTCAATGTACAGAATAGGAAATGAAAAATCAGTAAAATCGAAATA
>NC_090741.1:32043553-32099967 GCF_036898095.1 Palaemon carinicauda | reverse complement strand
TAAAATCAGATATATTGACGTAAATGAGGGATATTATGGTCACTAACCGGTAAAAGATAACAAAGTAGGGCAAAAATTAAGGTCGCCTGTGTTTTGCTGAAATACGGCTGGGAACAGTATATTTTTACGAAATTCCATTTAAAATTACGGGTTTTTTTAACAGTGTATCATTTAATGCAGTGAACAAAACGTTATTTGCAATAACTTGATAATTAATTCATGTGAAACCCGACTATTTGTTGACTTTTGTAGCTGGAAATCTTACTCATGAGATTCAGGCCTCTACGCTAGGCCAAAATTTAAGAAGATTTGACTTACAAACAATTCGAATTACAATTAGCTTTTGGAACCTATTAAGTTTCTATAATGCGATTGTTTACAAATACTAGGGGTGGTGATAAACCTTACCATTCAAAGGGAAAACTAAGATGTACGAGAAAGCATCTACTCACAAATACGATAAATGTATTTTTTATTTTTTTCAATAATTATTCACATATATGAAAAATGTATTTTTCATTTCCAGTAATTATTCACAAACACGAAGGAAAACTTTTACATTTCAAAGCAATTATTAGCAAACAAAAGAAAAAATATTTTCATTTTCAGAAACATAATTAGCCATTAACACAACAGAAAAATGCTTCCATTTTCAGAAAAATATTCTGAACCTTCTAATAATGCAATTACCCTAAAAAAAAAATGTATGATTTTTTCCAAGGTTTTTGTATTTAAAGACCAAGGTGCATCGTATAATGTGGTGGGTTAAAAGCACTTCTGATGAGTCTTTTCCTTTTTATATTTCCCCCTATTAATATCATCTTTGGTAAAGTGATTGAACTAAAGATAGAAAAAGGAATATATTTATTTTAAGTTTAGGCCCATTAATTGCATTCGCTACGTGGAGGAAAATGAGATTACGATTATCTTATTCATTCTCAATATTCTCTTTAAAGAAACTCATCTTTGCTGAGAGTAAATTTCTCTCTCTCTCTCTCTCTCTCTCTCTCTCTCTCTCTCTCTCTCTCTCTCTCTCTCTCTCTCTCTCATCATGTTATTTTCATAACCATCTCTCTCTCTTATCACCTTAATATTTTCCTACAATCTCTCTCTCTCTCTCTCTCTCTCTCTCTCTCTCTCTCTCTCTCTCTCTCATCAGCTTAATATTATCCCATCATCTCACTAGAACACACCAACCTCTCCACGCTTAGCTCAAATCCGTCCAGAGTTAGCGGATACAAACTTGAATTGAAAGATACAACACCACTCAATGTGGTATTTTCTTTATATATCAAATAGCAAATACATGGAACATGCATCCAGCGAATGCAGTGAACAGTGACACGGTATACGAGTTCAAGAATGATTTAGACAAGATCATTAAAACTCTCTAAGCACTTAAACTAATTCGCTCTACCCAGGAGAAAACGAAGTCTTCAAAATCCTTTCAATACTCTCTCTCTCTCTCTCTCTCTCTCTCTCTCTCTCTCTCTCTCTCTCTCTCTCTCTCTCTCTCAGTGGATGTAGTGAACAGTAACATGGTAATTGAATTCAAGAATAACCTAGACAAGATAAAAATAAACTCTCTAAACGTTTAAACTAATCCGCTCAACCTAAGAGCGAAGTCTCCAAAATCCTTGAAATTCTCTCTCTCTCTCTCTCTCTCTCTCTCTCTCTCTCTCTCTCTCTCTCTCTCTCTCTCTCTCTCTCTCTCTCTCTCTTATATCAGCACAATAATTTCTCATCACATAATGTCACGATTTTTTTTCAGATATTAACTTTATCTCTCCTCTCCATCACCATCATCATCATCATCATCTTCTCCCTACTTCATCCCCCCCCCCCCTCTAGAGTTGGGCCAAGTCTCCGGTATCAAAGCCGAGTGGGAAATTTTGTTTTCTTAAGAGATTTCACGACAGGAGGTTCTCCGATAAATCGATTAATAGTAAAGGCAAAGACTGGGGGACAAATGGCTGTCAACCTCCTTCCATCGCCTCTCTTTCCGTTGACACACTTGATTGTATCTATCTGTTGCCGGAAATAAAATTATACGAATAATTAATCAAGTTTCGGAATTAATTTTCGATGGGAAAAAAGTTTGTTTTAAATTCGGAGTTGATTTTGGATTAAATTCAGAGTTGATTTCGGACGTCAACAGGAGTGTTTCGAATTCAGAGTTGATCGGGCTGCAACAAAGTGTGTTTTAAATTACAAGCTGATTTCAGGCTGCAACAAAATTGTGTTTTAAATTCAGAGTTGATATCTGATGCCAATGATAGTGTGTTTTAAAATCGGGTTTGATTTCGGGTGATAACAAGAGTGTGCTTTAAATTCATAGTTAATTTCGGACAGCAACAAAAGTGTGTTTTAAATTCACAGTTGATTTCGGATGGCAAAAAAAAGTGTTTTAAAATCAGACATGATTTCGGGCAGTAACAAGAGTTTGCTTTGAATTCCTAGTTGATTTTGGATGGCATTAAAAGTGTGTTTTAGATTACGAGCTGATTTCGGGCTGCAACAAAATTGTGTTTTAAATTCAGAGTTGATATCGGATGCCAATGATGGTGTGTTTTAAAATCGGGTTTGATTTTGGGCGGTAACAAGAGTGTGCTTTAAATTCATAGTTAATTTCGGACAGCAACAAAAGTGTGTTTTACATTCACAGTTGATTTCGGATGGCAAAAAAAGTGTGTTTTAAAATCAGACATGATTTCGGGCAGTAACAAGAGTTTGCTTTGAATTCCTAGTTGATTTCGGATGGCAATAAAAGGGTGTTTTAAATTCGCAGTTGATTTCGGATGGCAAAAAAAGTGTGTTTTAAATTCGGACTTGATTTTGGGCGGTAACAAAAGTTTTTTAAATTCGGAGTTGATTTCGGATGGCAACAAAAGTGTGTTTTAAATTAAGAGTTGATTTCAGTGGGTAAAAAAAAGTGTTTTACATTTGGAGTTGATTTCGGGCGGTAACAAAAGTGTATTTTGCATTCTGAGTTGATTTTGGATGCCAACAAAAGTGTGTTTTAAATTTGGACTTGGTTTCGGACGCCATCGAGAGTGTGTTTTAAAGTCAGAGTTGATTTTGGGCGTTAACAAAAGTGTGTTTTGAATTCAGAGTTGATTACTATTATTATTATTTTCATTATTATTTTTATCATTATTATCATTATAATTATTATTATTATTATTATTATTATTATTATTATTATTATTATTATTATTATTATTATTATTATTATTATTATTCACTGGCATTAAATCGTTTATCTAAATATCCTGAACATTTTATAAAAAGAAAATATTAAGATGTATAGAAAAAGGACAATTAGCTGATTTTTATACCTTTTTTATATCAAATATCTAAAATAATATGAAAAAAATATTTAGAAGAATTTTATGCACAAAGACTCCTTATTATCTATGTGAAAATAAAAATGAAACATCATAAACTTATTTTAGTTAGCTCACGAAATCAGATAAAAGGTTAAGATCTTTGGAAGAATTAAAAAAAAAAAAAATTCTGTCGAAGGTTAAAATGAATTGGTTGATCGAGTGATTAATCAGGCAATGGTGACGTCATGATTGATAGACGAAAAACCAATTGATCAAATAAGAAAAAAGGAAAAACTATGGAACAGAGGATGTGACACTATCATCCAATACACTCAGGCATATTCGAATACCGGAGGACTGATCCAGGCGTAGGATTGACCCATAATCTCTGGTAAAACTGACCCAGAGTGGTTTGGAGGACTGACCCACAATGTTTTTCTTTTCTAAAGCTAATTCTTTGGTATTATTACATGATCTTATTAAGGAAAAGTTTAATATTTCATTGATATTTTTTTTACTGTTTTTTTATCAAATATTTTATGTGTTTATAGGTTATGAATATGTAATTAAAAAGGGCACAGAACCTAACAAACCCACCTAACCTAACCTAGAAGTTCCCAGGTCACAACCCCTAGCAGGGGGCAAGCCCCGGGACCCCCTTCCCAGGTCTCAACCCCTAGCCGGGGCCAAGCTCCCGGACCCCCTTCCTAGGTCACAACCCCTAGCCGGGGCCAAGCCCCCGGACCCCCTTCCCAGGTCACAGCCCCTAGCCGGGGCTAAGCCCCCGGACCCCTTTCCCAGGCCACAACCCTTATCCAAGGTTCTACTTGCAAGCATATAAAATTTACCAATGACTGTTATAAAAGTTTTTATTGCAACATATAAGTGTTAATGTTATATGGAATCCATATGTTATTATAATTAATCAAATAACTTTAACAATAAATGCACTATAGTATAAATAAACATTGTGGGTTAGTCCTCCAAACCATTCTGGGTCAGTTTTACCAGAGATTATGGGTCAATCCTCCGCCTGGGTCAGTCCTCCGGTTTCCTGCTGTTCTATCTTATTCCTCTTCCTCTTGTTCTTTCAAGTTTTTATATCTCATATATGAAAGATCTAAATGCTGTTGTTACTGTTCTTGAAATGTTTTATTTTGAGTGTTTATTACTCCCCTTGTTTATTTACTTTCTTTTTTCCCTTCCTTGCTGGGCTATTTTTTTTCTGTTGGAGGTCCTAAGCTTATAGCATCTTGCTTTTCCAACTAGGGTTGTAGCTTGGCTTATCAGTAAAGCTAAAAGCATAGTATTTATAAGAAGGAAGTTATTATGTAAAAAAAAAAAAAAAAAAAAAAAAAAAAAAACTTTAATCCTCGGCTGGAGTAAAGTTGACTTTTTAGGAAATGTACCAAGCGAGCGATAGTTTCGTTTGTTATACTTCCTGCCTTTCTCTCTTTAGAGTCCTTGGCTTGGCATAGCGAAGCTTCCTCAGAATACCTTGCCGGTGATACAAATAGTTAGTTGGGTGGTTGGTGGTGACCAGTTTGGTTCGTCAAGTTGATTTTTATTTGTGTAAGTGTCTAAGATTTTGAGAATGTTCAGTGGAGGTCTGTTGATATATGCGATTTATTTCTATATATACTGAAATTATTTTATATGCACATGTTTTAACATTTTATTTTTCTTTAGTTATTTTTAAATACTTTGGTCATAACATACAGGTTTCTAAGTTATATCTAATGTATGTATACTGAATTTTTTAAAATCTCCATTTTTTAACTTGCTGGTTTATTTTTACTTTCAGGTAAAAGTTTGTGATACCCAGATTACCTGTGTTTCGAGCTGATAAGCTTCTTGATTACGAGTTCGTGTCACCTGTATTATCGTTCCGTATAGTTCAACATGTAGATACATACACTTTAGAGACTGACTTGCGACAACGCTGGAATCTGGTGAAGTATTTTTCCATCTGAATTAAAAGGCAAGTATTATTCTATGGTTTGTTTTTAACCCCCTTTGAAGCTAGCTAGTCCTCCCCGATTGGGGGCGGTGCCCCCAATCGTGGGAGGACGTTCCCTGTGGCACACGGTAGACCGTTGAAGGTCTACCGTGTGCTACAGGGAGGCTTGCTTCTAAACCCTTTAGTTTTAAGTTTGGTGAGTATTTTACTTTTTGTACCTTTATTTAAGTTCTGCAGTTTAATTAAAGCCTGTTAATCTCATATTTAAAGGAGTTTTAGGTTTGTTTTTTATTCTTATTAAGATGGCATAAATCCTATTAAAAGTCTCTACTTTGCTATCTTTTCAACTTAAGTTTAGTAAGATGGTTTATAAATCATATTCTAAGTTTTAAGTATTTATGTATACGTTGTTGTACGAGATTGGTACACTTTTATTATGCTGTTAATATCTATTTCCTAATACTACAGGCTTAAGATGTTTGTCAATTTATTTATTTAGGGTTTCCCAACTCTTTAAAGAAACATTTCTGATACTTGACACTTTTCAGATTGGGTGGTGCGACTTCAGGACAAGATGATTCAAGGACTAGACTCGGAGAATCAAACTTCTATTTTGGTATAGTTTGGGTTGCTGGAAGATTGTTGCTGGAAATCCTGCCTGAGCATTTTTGAAAGTCCTGGAAAGATCTTTTATAAGAATTTGGATAGTGTCCACTGGAGTTTTTTAAAATTCAGTTTTTACTAAGACTGGCAGATTAATTATTAGGAATTCCTTTAAATAGGTTACTGGTAAGTTATAACGGCAAAAACTTTAATTTGCAAATTTATGGTGGATACTTAATGCTAGCAATGTTGATAAAGAAAATTCTGAATTTTGGCAAAATTCGGGTATTTTGGCAGATAAAATCCTATGAAGTTAGCCATCAAAGAAAATTCAAACTTATTTGATTTGATATTTCATATCATTGGAGTATGCTAGATAATTTAATGATAAGCCTTATCTAGTAGATTCAAATATATCATATTCAATTGATGGTTCTTTGTAACTTCTTTTTTTATCAAGGTTTAATTGTTTAAGGTCTTCAAATAAATTTCTATTTTCTACACCCTGGTTGTTATATTACTGAAATATGTTGAAAATTAAGGTAACTTTTTTTATTTTTTGTTTTGGTTTAAACTTTTGAAATTTATATCAAATTTGATCTTTTTCATAACTAAAACTATGATTTTTACAAAGTTAATTACTTTTTGATAAGGGGAACTACATAGTTTCAAAGTCTGTATATGAAAACACAAAAAGGTCAATTTCATTGAAACTAATCACTTGTAATGATTTCAAATGGGAAGCCGTATTGCCTTCTTGTTGACAATTGCGATTCACTGACTGAAAATAAACTATAGTTTAGCGTTTCTCTGAAAGCTAAACTGTCTTAATCTTGCTTATAATTTTACCGTAGCTTCAATATACGAACTTGGTAACTTACTGCAAGAAGTTTGCGACAAACGGACAGTTAATATATTGAACGAACATTATGATAGTCAATATACGCATAAGTGTTTGCCAAGAAAGATTGTTCGACTTCATACTTATTGTAATGAGCTTGATTTCCTTATTTTGGGTCTTGGACAGCTTAAATTATGAATATAATGAAGGGGATGTTGTTTAGGCCCTAAGGGATTGTCACTTAAAATCTCTCTCTCTCTCTCTCTCTCTCTCTCTCTCTCTCTCTCTCTCTCTGTGACACAGCAAAGCCCTTCAAAATTTTTTTTTTTTTTTTCGATAGCCAGATTAAAAATTCCCAAAGCGAAGAGTTTCCATTGAAAATGCAATAGTCTGGCCAAGGTCAAATGACAAGTAATCTACTCATAACTTGACATAATCATAATGTGACAACTTATTCTTATAATTCTTGAAATGAACTTAGTTAAAGTTCTCTGGTGTACTGGATTAATACGGTCAAACGAACAGTTCTTGGGAAAATTGTTTCTATGAAAATCAGTTATTATGAATTTGAAATGGTAATTAGAAGAGTGCCCGTGGTGGTTGAAAAATATATTATTTGTTATTATTATTATTATTATTTTTATTACTAAGATTCAATCTTGGTTGGAAAACCAAGGTGCTATGAGCTCAAGGGCTCCAACCGGGTTAATAGCTCGATGAGGAAAGGAAATAAGGAAACTAATAGAATAGTGTGCCTGAGTGTACCCTCAAGGGAACACTGACCCAATACAGTGGAAGACCATAATACACACTACAGAGGTTATGGTACTATAGAGAAAAGTGGTTTGATTTTGGAGTGTCCTTCTCCTAGAAGAACTGCTTGCCAATATTTTGATTATAGTTGCGAAGTAAATATTAAACTAACGTACCAAGAAAATATAATAACTTGGTTGTATTGATTACAACTAAACCAAGCAAAGATGAAATAATAAATATTGATGATTTTATAAATGGCGCATCCAATACTAGTTTAGCCTTTTGCAATAAATAGAAAAACAATAACTCACGATATTTGCGTGAAGTTCTCGTATGCCCTTGATTTCCATCATTTCTCTGAAAGCTCATGTTAGAATTTAAAAATAATAATTTGTCACTTCAGATATATGTGGCTGAATTTCTTTAGAATTTTTACAGAATTCCGTAATTTCAGTAAATAAGTTCCTATTGACCCTAAATACAATTGGTTCTTTGACCCCATAATTGAGATTTGTGTCGTATTTTCAGTTACATAAAAACTGTATGGTCATCATTGCATTTCTATTAATCAATGGACCGTTAAAATGCTCACTACTTTTACAACTCGTGAGACACAAGCTGAAGAACAGAAACTTAACTCGACAAGTAAAGTCATCAGATGAGAAGAGCAAAGATGATGATAATGTTTATGAAAGACCGATAACCGAGATAAAACTGGAGATTATATTATAGGAATGGAGTAATGGAGTTAGAAGACTGTGGAGCTGAACAATGTGAGAGAAGCGAGAAATCAGGACCTTTAAATCAGACACTTTAAAGAATACTGCAGATAAATATTTAATGTGAATTAATCACCAAAAATAAGTTCAAAAGATATACAAAAGTACGAAAATAATAAGCAGGCTTCGAGAAACATGAGTAGTGATAAAAATTATTTTATCAAATCTAAGTATTTCTAAAATCTATGGAAAATCATTTCAAAAATAGCATTGAAAATTATGGGATTCTATCTATCGTCATTAAATTATTTTTTATCTTTGAATTCGTAATAAAACTTTGTTCATAAAATGCTCTAAAATTTTAATTAATGGACAAATCAGTTTTTTGTTTTTTTCCTCGCGAGAACTAAATGTACCAAGAGTCAGGGCTGTCAAAAGGCCAATATTTACACTCGTAACGAAGTACAACATCCGTAAACATTATTAAACAGGTTACTTTGAATGAAAGAAAACTATTGGGATAAAGATAAAACTGAAATAGCCAAAGAAATCGTCATAATAGTATCATATCAGTTTGTTGTCGCTCAAGATTTATAATATTGTTATTTTTAGTATCTGTCAAAATAATCATATCTCCTAAAGGAAGATTATTTAGTTTGCATCTGCTGCATATTAAGTTTAAGTCTAGGCGAAGGCATGATCTCTCTCTCTCTCTCTCTCTCTCTCTCTCTCTCTCTCTCTCTCTCTCTCTCTCTCTCTCAATTGCATAAATATGAAAGAATGAAGTAATTTATATGAAGAAATCAGATTCGAACATCCGAGTAAAGAAAGAAAACGGAGTCATGGCTTCTGCTTCTATATGTCTTAAGCGTTGCATTGTAGGCCTATGTGACATTGCAGTCAGCAGGAACATCGTTGCTTTTGTGCAGGTTTTCCAAAATCCAGCAATTGTTTTCCTACTGTGTTTCTTCAGTAGCAGCAAATACGATCAATTCAATTGTAGAATCATTTAAACAATTTCCCCTGGATTTAGATTCGCACCTTCAGAATCTTAGGCCAAAATTTTTCCCTTAACTAAGAGAAACTATGTTAATGAAGTTGCTATCCATGAATTGAAATTAACAATTTCAATGTTATATTTTGAAGAATTATTAATATTATTATTATTATTATTATTATTATTATTATTATTATTATTATTATATACACACACACACACACACACACATATATATATATATATATATATATATATATATATATATATATATATATATATATATATATATATATATATATATATATATATATATATATATTGTGAAGGGAAGTGCCCAAAGAATCATATCAAACATGGTCTAATAGTATTATTTAGACAGTCAGCTGCAAAATAAAAAACAATTGTAATGAATTCTTTTAAATTATTTGAGACTGTTCAATGGATATTCAAGTGAAGGAATGGAAATATTCATAGGCCTAACAAAAATGGAGTATTGAAGTTAAAGATTGAAATTCTTTCATCTTTAAAGCACATCTCAGTGACCCAGGAATCAGACTAAACATATCATTGTAGATATGTTTTTGATCCTTTATACTTCTTGCAACACACCAGACAACCCGCTGACTACTAACAAGGGATTTCTAAGTAATAATTGAAAACAAGGTTCTAAACAGTTATGCTTTCAACAGACGGGGTTAGCTATTCAAGCAACAGTCTTCTTCTTCTTCTCCTTCTTAAGACCTTATTATATAACCCCATTTTATAGCAGGTCGGGTGGTCTAGTCAATTCTCTTCATCTATTTATATTTTATTCATCGTTTGTACAGTACATTAACACAACATTTTTAATTAGTTATTTTATAAATAAAATTGTTTATCAAATGAAATTTTCTAAGTAATTCCAGTTATTTAATCATGGACAGATTCATATTGTATTGACTCAAAAATTAATTAAGGGAAAAATGAGCCGTAACGAGAGAGGGATCCAATGTAGTACTATAGTGCCATTCACAGTTCCTAATAACTCTAGCAGAAGTATCTCAACGAGTGTCCCTCCATGGCCAATTTACTACTGATTTATTTAACAAAAGAAAATCATTTAAAATTCATTAATAGATGTAATGAAAGTTAATAATAAATACAATTAAATTCTTCATTATTATCCATTATAGGAAATTATGAATTTATCGACAAATCGATGAAGTTTTCATAGAATATTTGAGTCTACTTAAATAGAGAAGATATACTGAGGACTAATGGCAGTAATGTCTATATCGTCCTTGAATAACCTAAAGTAAAGAGACACGGGTTTTCCGAGAGTCCTGGGTCGGGTCAAGCCCTAAGAAATCGACTCCATTGAGGATCCTTCCTCTTAGGTGTCTTCCGATTCAGGACTACCTCTCGGTTTGGGGTTCCGAGACAGGGCAGGATAGAAAGAGAGTATCCTGTCACTGACGTCCCCCTGTTATCCAGCTAAACAGCAACAGGCTTTCTTTGGTCTGGTGTTGAATTCTCTTCTCTCTCTCTCTCTCTCTCTCTCTCTCTCTCTCTCTCTCTCTCTCTCTCTCTCTCTCTCTCTCTCTCTCTATTATCATCATGCTTTTTAAAGGTGTCTGCTTCCTCCCTCCATTTAGACTCTCAGCAAAAAAAAAAAAAAAAAAAATTATTTAAAATGAAACCTTTGAAAAACAGCTCAATGGTAAAGACTAGGTCTGTAGAGCTTAGTTAAGTAAAGCCTTTATGTTGGATACAGAAGGATCATCGGTCCCATGAAGGTCGAAGCTCTAGGGATGGTGCTTTTGCTTTTCTATCACCACTTGATCTGCTGTAATCTCAGTTGAAATAATAATAATAAGAAGAATAATGATTATAAGAATAATAATGATAATAATAATAATAATAATAATAATAATAAGGCTACGAGAGAGACCAAGACATTCAATGTACAGAATAGGAAGCGAAAAATCAGTAAAGTGAAATCAAAATTGAAATGTCGACATAATCCTTCGCCTGAAATAACTGAAAACATTTAAAAGGAAAACATGACAAGACTTTTATGCTTTGGTATTATTATTATTATTATTATTATTATTATTATTATTATTATTATTATTATTTGCTAAGCTACAACCCTAGTTGGAAAAGCAAGAGGCTCTAATACCAAGGGCACCAACAGGGAAAAATAGCCCAGTGAGGAAAGGAGATAAATAAACGATATGAGAAGTTATGAACAAATAAAATAAAATCTTTTAAAAACAGTAACATTAAAACATATATTTCATATGTAAATATAAAAAGACTTATGTTAGCCTGTTCAACATAAAAACATCAGATACCCGATTAGGGAGATCGTTCCACAGCTTGGTTATAGTTGGAATAAAACTTCTAGAATACTTTGTAGTATTGAGCCTCCTCATGTTTGAGAATGCCTAATTATCACTCCACTTAAAGAATCTTCAACTAAGAATTAAGAAAAGACATGGTTCTTTAGGCCTATGCAAATAATTTAGGCAGCTGACTGACTGTTGTGGTAATTCGCTTACTAAGCCATTTCCTAATCTTTCTTTCAAGTTAATGTGACACTCTTCCTTATTTCTTCATCTTTGGCTTTAATCAAACTGATTTTATTCTTTAATTAGATTATTTAAATTATCTATAAGTATTGACCATAATACACACTGCAGAGGCAAAGGCACTATAGAGAATTATGGTTTGATTTTGGAGTGTCCTTTTCTTAGAACTGCTTACCAATATTTTTATTATAGTACTGATGCTTCTGGAAGCTTGATTTCTTATAACAGGAAGTAAGGCCTACAACAATAAAAAAAAAAAAAAAAAAAAAAAAAAAACATTCATGAACTCTCCTTGAGAACTAAATATTAAACTACCGTACCAAGAAAATATAATAACTCAATTGTATTGTTTACAACTAAACCAAGCAAAGATGAAATAATAAATACTGATGATTTTATAAATAGCGCATCAAATACTATTTTAACCTTTTGCAGAAAATAGAAAATTAAATAGTAACTCAAGATATTATGCATCTGTCCTTTCTTGCGCTCTGGGGGATTTGGCAAAACAAAACAATGTTCAAAACCTTAATAAATCACCTATGCTCAGGAGCACTGCTTGACGTTCTTGATTCTTCCCTTGAAACTTCAAGTATCAAAACATATTGAAAGATGTGAATGATAATAGCCAAGAGATTTTGAAGTGAAAGAGTCAGATATGGATGGGGCAAAAGCTATCCTCAATACACCTTTCAAACACTCGTATGTCAACCCATATGTCATTTTCGTAAAAATAAACCTCTTTTTTTCTTATGAATATTGCAGCGTTCATCATATCTGTGAAAGTTTTGAAAGAGGAAATCGTATTTTTTATATTGAATTAGAGGATTACAATGCATAGTTAAACGTACTTTTGATCTCACTCTTGACAGATGTGATTGGGATCATAAGCTAGACTCAGTCATTGGCAAAATGTTGAAGTGCTCAAGTGTCCTTAACAACTGACTTGTCAGTGAAATTACGATAAAACTTCTAACATTTTCCCACGAATAAAAAAAAACTGAATTCGAATACCACATAAACATAGATCTCCACAGAACATTACAAAAGAAAATCACGCGAAAGAAAAATAAAAAACAAGAAAGAAAAAGGAATGAATAACTACATATCCAAGGTCTTATTGACACGCCAAACAACCTTCCAAGAATGGCTCTCTCTCTCTCTCTCTCTCTCTCTCTCTCTCTCTCTCTCTCTCTCTCTCTCTCTCTGGCAGGTGTGTCGTCCTTTCTGATTAAAATCATAATTATTTGATGCAAGGATCTGCTGAGGCAAAGATCTGGACGCGAAGAGCTATTCTGGAAGAAATTTATTTTCCTTTACTCAAAACATTAACGTCAAAAGATAGAAATATTTTTTTTTTTTTTTTTTTTTTTTTTTTTTTTTTTTTTTTTTTTTTTTTTTTTTAACGTTTCATAAGATTACTTCTGTTGTCAATTATTGAGTAAAAGTTTAATGGGCAATACCTAAATAAAAAAATTTCCGATGTATGTGAGTTTTTAATATATGATGGTTATAAAATGATAAAGATATTTACAACGACTTTTGGTATTAATAACAAAAGTGGCAATAAAATCTTCAGAAACCTTAAAATCAATATAAAGCAATAAGCGAGAGAGAGAGAGAGAGAGAGAGAGAGAGAGAGAGAGAGAGAGAGAGAGAGAGATGCCATCTCTCAATACCCTCGGGGGCAAAAGAAAAAATAAAAATAAAAAAGAAAAAAGAGTTGGAAAACTAAGAGGAGAACGAAGAGAATTGAATTGTGAAAGAAAACCTTTTGTTGTGAGGAGAAACAGCAGGATCTTCCTCTAGTCTCCCTCTTGAAAGTTAATCCTTGTCAGGGGCTTCTCATCTAAGGACCCCCATTCTTGGAGAAACCTGCCTCCTTTTTCCCTCCTGGAAGGAGGTCTGAGCCCATTAATGTGCACTTGCCTCTTCATTTGGGCTTTTAGTAAAAAGCGGCTTCAATTTTGGCGGAAGATGAGCATTATCAAAACACAATGAGGAAAGATAGACAAGGGAGACATAAGATTTTCTTTGATATACTAGACACACACACACACACACACACACACATATATATATATATATATATATATATATATATATATATATATATATATTATATACATATTTTTTATATATATATATATATATATATATATATATATATATATATATATATATATATATATATATATATATATATATATATATTTATGTGTGTGTATATATATATATATATATATATATATATATATATATATATATATATATATATATATATATATATATATATATCTTCTTCCCAGCTAGTTCCCATCTTATATGGGGTCACCGTTGAGGATGAGCCGTTTCCATATTTTTCTATTTTGCGATTCTGCCTCATCAATTCCCTTCACCTGTAAGTCTCCTCTCACACAGTCCCTCCATCTCTTTCTTGGTTTCCCTCTTATTCTTCTTCTTCTTTGAAACTCCATCTCCTTAGTATGTCTCCCAACGCGGTCCTCATCTCTCCTCATCAGGTGGCCATTCCATCTCAGCCTCCCTTCCTACACTTTCTTTGATATTTCCACCACCTTTGTCGACCCCCTCATGTAGTCATTTTTCATCCGATCCTATCTAGTCACCCCAGACATCCACCTAAGCATTTTCCTTTCTGCCACATCCATCTTCTTCTCCTCTGTCTTCCTCATGCATGCTGTTTCCATTCCATATGGCATTGCTGTTCTTACCACCATATTGTGAAATTTTCCTTTTAATCTCAGTGATATTCTTATATCACAAAGAACTTTTGAGGCTGCTCTCCGGTTGGTCCAGCCTGCCTGTACCTAATGTTTAACTTCATCTTCCATACCTCCTCCAGCGTTAAAAAAGGATCCCAAATACCTAAACTTATCAACTCTCTTTATCTTTTTTCCCCTAAGCTGAATACTTTCTCTATCATCCCACGCACTGGTGGTACACATATATTCTGTCTTAGATCTACTTATTCGCATTCCTCTGTCCTCCAGTACTCGCCTCCATCTTTCCAATTTCATTTCCAGATCTTCCCTGCTCTCTGTGCACAGAACAATATAATTTTCATACAATATGTTCCATGGTATTGCCTCCCTTACTTCTTCTATTAAAACGTCCATCACTATGTTAAAGATAAATGGGCTCAGAGCCGACCCTTGATGTAATTCTACTCTCACCTCAAAACCCTCTGTCTCCCCAGCACTGCTCCTCACTCTAGTAAATACATTACGTACATCTCTTGTATCAGTCGAATGTATTTCTCTGGCACCCTCCTCTCCCTCAGACTCCTCCATACCTCTTGTCTTGGGACTCAGTCATAAGCCTTTTCAAGGTCAATGAATACCACATGCAGGTCTCTTTGCTTTTCCCGGAATTTCTCCATTAGTTGCCTCAGACAAAATACACTATCTGTTGGTCCCCTCCCCTTCATGAATCCCATCTGCTCTTCACCTATTTCTACTTCTTCTCTTAGTCTGGCATCTATCATCCTTTCCAGTATCTTCAAAGTGTGGGACATCAATCTAATACCTCTGTAATTCCTACACTCTTGGACATCACCTTTCCCTTTGAAGATTAGGATCATTATACTCTGTCACCACTCATTTGGTATCTTTTCCTGCTCAAAGATCTTTATCATTAGATCGTACAGTATATCCACTCTTTCATCTCTTAAGGCTTTCCATGCCTCCAGAGGAATCATGTCTGGTCCAGTTGCCTTCCCATTCTTCATCTTCCTCAGTGCATTTATTACCTCTTGCCTAGAGAACCTTAATACCATGCCAATGTTCACCGGCCCATCCTCTCTTAATAATCTATAATTTTCTTCATTTAACAACTGTTTAAAATATTCTTTCCATCTCTTTACAATGTCTTCCTCCTTTATAAGTACTACACCATCTTCATCTTTTATTTGTTCGATGTGTGTAATTTCTTTGGTGCTCTTATTTCTAGTCTTTGATAGCTTGATCATCTTGTTTAATATATATATATATATATATATATATATATATATATATATATATATATATATATATATATAAATATAAATAAATATATATATATATATATATATATATATATATATATATATATATATGTGTGTGTGTTTGTGTATATATATACATATAATTTATATATATATATATATATATATATATATATATATATATATATATATATGTTTATATATGTATATATATATATATATATATATATATATATATATATATATATATATATATATATATTTATATATACACATATACATATATATATATATATATATATATATATATATATATATATATATATATATATATATATATATATATATATACAGTTTTCTCCCGTATCTCCTACGAGAGTAAACTAAAGTAAAGGGTATTCTAACAAAAGGTAAGAAAAGGAAATGAAAGTGGGTAGGACACGCAATGTGAATGACAGGTTATAGATGGACAGTGAGAATAACAGAATGGGTCCCTAGAGATTTCAAAAGAAAGAGGGAAAGTAAGAGAAAACGAAAGTTTGACAAACCAAGAAAGTTTGAGAGGTGTTGACTGGCAGAGGAAGACCAGAAACAGACGCAAGTAGAGGGACATGTCTGAGGCCTTTGTTCTGTAGCAGACTAATAACGTGCAATGATTATGATGATGTTATATGGGTATATATATATGTATATATATATATATATATATATATATATATATATATATATATATATATATATATATATATATATATGTGTATATATTTGTGTGTGTGTGTGTGTTAAAGAAAATAATTATCTCTTTCGTCTATCATTCCTTCTTGCATTGTAATATAGATCATCTTCCACCGGAGAGAGAGAGAGAGAGAGAGAGAGAGAGAGAGAGAGAGAGAGAGAGAGAGAGAGAGAGAGAGGTGGGGGGATTTCTAAATTTGTTTCACATAATTTCTCAATAAATCTCATGTGAAGAAACACATGCAGAGGCAGAGAAATTTGGAGAGAGAGAGAGAGAGAGGAGAGAGAGAGAGAGAGAGAGAGAGAGAGAGAGAGAGAGAGAGAGAGAGAGAGAGAGAGAGAACCTTCAGTGATTGTAAATTGAGAGAGGAAACCGAATTCTTAAAAACTTCTTCTTTCAAGAAAAAAAGTTCTAAAGTTCAATGTTTATGCACCAGCATTTGTCAGTTATTAAGAATCAAGTGAATTTCTCGTATGTCCTTAATTTCCATCATTCCACGGATAACTCGAGTTAAATTTCAGAATAAGAACTAGTCACTTCAGAAATGTGTGGCTGAATTACTTTGTCATTTTTACGAAAATCCCGTTATTTCAGTAAATAACTAAGTTCATATTGACCATAAATACAATAGATTCTATGACCCCAAACTAAAACTGGTGTCGTATTTTCATTTACATAGAAATTGTATCGTCACCATTCACATTTCATCATTGCATTTCTATTAATCCTTAGACAACCAGAAAAGTCATTTATATGAGAAAAGCAGATGATGATAAAGTTTATGAAAGACCAGAAAGAGATATAACACTGGAAAATAATTTATAGGAATGGAATAATGGAGTTGGAAGACTATGGAATCGATCAACTTCAGCAGTATTATGGATTCCTACAGATATAATGTTTTGTGTGAATTAATCACCAAAAATAAGTTGCACCACTTCTTCTACGAGGCGTAACTGGATTCGAGAAACATGAGTAGTGATAAAAAATAATTTATAAAATCTAAGTATTAGAAAAATCTATGGAAAATTATTTCAAACATAGCACTGAAAATTATGAAATTCTATCCATGGTTAATAAATAAATTTCATCTTTAAAATCACAATAAAACTTTTTTCCCTAAATGCACTGAAATTTTTATTAATGGTCAAATAAGCTTTTGTTTTCTCCACGCGAGAACTAAATGTACCAAAAGCCCGGGCTATCACGAAGCCAATATTTTCACTCGCAACGAAGTACAAAATCCGTAAACATTATTAAAACAGGTTACTTTGAATGTAAGAAAACTATTGGGATACAGATTAAACTGAAATAGGCAAAGAAATCGTCATTATTGTATCAGTTTGCTGTCGCTCAAGATTTATAATAATACTGTTATATTTATTTTTTAACTCTCAAAATGATCATATCTCCTAAAGGAAGATTATTGAGTTCGCATCTGCTGCATAGTAAGTTTAAGTCTAGGCAAGGCATGCTCTCTCTCTCTCTCTCTCTCTCTCTCTCTCTCTCTCTCTCTCTCTCTCTCTCTCTCTCTCTCTCTCTCTCTCTCTCTCTCTCAATTGCATAAATATGAAAGAATGAAGTAATTTATATGAAGAAATCAGATTCGAACATCCTAGGAAAGAAAGAAAACGGAGTCATGGCTTCTGCTTCTATATGTCTTAAGCGTTGCATTGTAGGCTTATGTGATATTGCAGTCAGCAGGAACATCGTTGCTTTTGTGCAGGTTTTCCAAAATCCAGCAATTGTTTTCATCCTGAGTTTCTTCAGTAGCAGCAAATACGATCAATTCAATTGTAGAATCGTTTAAATAATCTCCCCTGGATTTGGACTTTCACTTTCAGAAACTAGGCCAAATTTTTCCTCTTAATTAAGAGAAACTGATTTAGTGAAGCTGCTTTCCATAAATTGAAATTACAATGTTATATCTCTTTAGACTTTGAATTATATATATATATATATATATATATATATATATATATATATATATATATATATATATATATATATATATACTATGAAGGGTAAATGTCCAAAGAATTGTATCAAACATGGTCTAAAACTATTATTTAGCAGTCAGCTACGAAATAGACAAGAGTTGTAGTGAACTCTGGGAAATTATTTGTGACTGTTCGATAGATATTGAAGTATAGGCATGGAAATATTCATAGGCCTAACAAATATGGAGTATTGAAGTAGAAGATTCAAATTCTTTCTTCTTTGAAGCACATCTCAGTGACCCAGGGTTCAGACTAAACATATTGTAGATATATTTCTGATCCTTTATACTTCTTGCAACACACCAGACAACCCGCTGACTACTAACAAGGTATTTCTAAGCCATAATTAAAAACAAGGTTCTAAACAGTTATGCTCTCAATGAAGAGCAAAGACAACAGATGGGCTTAGCTATTCAAGTAACTGTCTTCTTCTTCTTCTTCTTCTTCGTACTACCTTCTTAGCCCCATTGTATAGCAGGTCGGGTGGTCTAGTCAATTCTCTCCACTATTCACATTCATTTCATCGTTTGTACAGTACATTAACACAAATCTTTTAATCAATGATTTTATAAATGAACTTTTATTCGATTTTTTTAATTGTTATTTAATCTTGACCTTGAAAAGTCAATGGAGACATTCATATTGTAATGACTCGAAAATTAGTTGGACGAAAAATGATCCGTAACCAGAGAGGGGTCCAATGTAGTACTATCGAGCCAGTTTATGTTCCCAATAACTTAAAGCATTTGTATGTTTGTCCTGTATTTTGAGGTGACATTCTTCTAGAATTTAAGGACCTTTGACCTCTATTTTGAGGTGACATTCTTCTAGTATTATACAGTAGAATCTTTGGCCTCTATATTTAGGTGCAATACTGATAGCATTGGATGCTCTTTTACCTCTAATTTGAGGAGCCTCACCTCTAGCTTTAAAGGTTTATTGACCTCTATATCTAGGTGATTTACCGTTATCCTTAGATACTCTATTATCTCTATGTTAAAGGGCCATACATTTAGCATTAGAGGGTCTTTGACCTCTATTATTAGGTAACTTACCTTTACCAATAGAGGCTCTTTGGCCTCTAATTTGAAGTGCCTTTTTCATAACATTAGAGGCTCTTTGCCATCTATTTTGAGGTGCCTTTATATAGCATTAGACTCTTTGACCTGTATTTTGATGTGCCATACTTCCAGCATTTGGGGTTATCTGTCCTCTATTTTGAGATGCCATACGTCTGGCATTAGAGGCTCTCTGGCCACTATTCAAAGATCCTCACCTCTTGAGACTAGGAGTTTTTTACGTTTAGTTTTAGATGCCTTACTTCTAAAATTAAAGGATCTTGGGCCTCTATTTTGGTGTTCCTTGCCTCTAGCATTATAGGCTCTTTGACCTTCATTTTGATGTGCTTTACCTCTAGCATTAGGGGCTCTTTAACTTCTATTTTGAAGAGAATTACCTTTAACATTAGGGCTCTTTGTCATCTAGTTTAAGATGACTTACCTCTAGCATTAGGGACTCTTTGTCATCTATTTTGATGTGCTTTATCTATAGCATTAGAAGCTCTTTGACTTCTAATTTTAGGTTCTTTACCTCTAGCATTAGGGTCTCTTTACTTCTATTTTGAAGTTCCTTACCTGTAGCATAAGGGGCTTGGTTACTTCTATTTTGAGGTGCTTTACCTCTAGCATTAGGGGCTCTTTGACTTCTATTTTGAGGTGCTTTACCTCAAGCATTACAGGCTCTTTGACTTCTATTTTGAGGAGACTCACCTTTAACATTAGGGGTTCTTTGTCATCTATTTTGAGATGACTTACCTCTAGCATTAGGGGCTCTTTGTCATCTATTTTGAGGTGCTTTACCTATAGCATTAGAAGCTCTTTGACTTTTAATTTTAGGAGCTTTACCTCTAGTATTAGCGTCTCTTTACTTCTTTTTTGAAGTGCCTTGCCTGTAGCATTAGGGGCTTTATGCCTCTATTTTCAGATGCTTCACCTCTAGCATTACGGGCTCTTTGACTTCTATTTTAAGGTGGTTTCCCTCAAGCATTAGGGGCTCTTTGATTTCTATTTTAAGGTGATTTACCTCTAGCATTGGAGGCTCTTTGATTTCTATTTTGAGTTGCTTTACCAATAGTATTAGAGGCCCTTTTACTTCTAATTTGAGGTGCTTTACCTTTAGCATTAGGGGCTTTGACTTCTAATTTCAGATGCTTTACCTCAAGCATTAAAGGCTCTTATGACTTCTAATTTGAGGTGTTTTACCTTTAGCATTAGGGACTCTCTGACTTCTATTTTGAGGTGCTTTATCTCTAGCATTAGAGGCTCTTTGACTTTTAATTTTAGGAGCTTTACCTCTAGTATTAGTGTCTCTTTACTTCTTTTTTGAAGTGCCTTACCTGTAGCATTAGGGGCTTTATGCCTCTATTTTCAGATGCTTCACCTCTAGCATTACGGGCTCTTTGACTTCTATTTTAAGGTGGTTTACCTCAAGCATTAGGGGCTCTTTGACTTCTATTTTAAAGTGGTTTACCTCAAGCATAAGAGGCTCTTTGACTTCTATTTTAAGGTGGTTTACCTCAAGCATTAGGGGCTCTTTGACTTCTATTTTAAGGTGGTTTACCTCAAGCATTAGGGGCTCTTTGACTTCTATTTTAAGGTGATTTACCTCTAGCATTAGAGGCTCTTTGATTTCTATTTTGAGTTGCTTTACCAATAGTATTAGAGGCCCTTTTACTTCTAATTTGAGGTGCTTTCCTTTAGCATTAGGGGCTTTGACTTCTAATTTCAGATGCTTTACCTCAAGCATTAAAGGCTCTTATGACTTCTAATTTGAGGTGTTTTACCTTTAGCATTAGGGACTCTCTGACTTCTATTTTGAGGTGCTTTATCTCTAGCATTATAGGCTCTTTGACTTTTATTATGAGGTGCATTAGTCTCTCTTTGACTTCTATTCTGAAATGCTTAACCTCTAGCATTAAGGGCTCTTTGATTTTTATTTTGAGGGGCTTTACCCCTACTATTAGGAAATTTTTAACTTCTATTTTTAGGTTTGTTACCGCTAGAATTAGAGTTTCTTTGACTTTTACTTCAAGGGGCCTTACCTCTAGCTTTAGGGTCTCTTTGACTTCTATTAGGAGGTGCTTTACCTCTAGCATTAGGGTTTCTTTGACTTCTATTTTGAGGTGCTTATATCTAACATTAGAGGCTCTTTGACTTCTCTTTTGTGGTGCTTTAACTGTAGTGTTTGGGGCTATTTGACTTATATTTTGAGGTGCTTTACCTCCAGCATTAGGGGCTTTTTGGCATCTTTTGGCATTTAGTTTGAGGTGCCTTACCTCCAGTGTTAGGGGCTCTTTGACTTCTTCTGTGAGGTGCCTTACCTTTAGCATCATGGTTTCTTTGACTCTTTGATTTCTAATTTGTGGTGCTTTTCCTCTTGCATTAGTAGCTATTTGACTTCTATTTTGAGGTGTTTTACCTCTTGCATTAGGGGCTCTTTGATTTCTAATTTGAGGTGCCTTACCTGTAATATTAGGGGCTCTTTGGCGTTTTTTGTTAGGTGTTTTACTTTTAGCATTAAGGGCTCTTTGGCTTCTAGTTAGAGGTGTTTTTCTTCTAGCATTAAGAACTCTTTGACTTCAATTTTGAGGTGTATCACCTCTAGCATTAGGGGCTCTTTGTTTTCTAATTTTAGGTGCCTTACCTCTAAGATTAAGGACTCTTCAACGTTTTCTGTTAGGTGTTTTAACTAGCATTAGGGGCTCTTTGGCTTCTAGTTTGAGGTGATTTCCCTCTAGCATTTGTGGCTCTTTGACTTGTAATTTGAGGTGCTTTACCTCTATCATTATGGGCTCTTTGACTTCTATTTTGAGGTATTTCACCTCTAGCATTAGGGGCTCTTTACCTTCTAATTTTAGGCGTCTTACCTGTAATATTAGGAGATCTTTGACGTATTTTGTTAGTTTTTTCACCTTTAGCATTAAGGGCACTTTGTCTTCTAGTTTGAGGTGTTTTACCTCTAGCATTAGGGGCTCTTTGACTTTTAATTGGAGGTGCTTTACCTTTAGCATTAATAATAATAATAGTAAAAATAGTAATAATAATAATAAAAATAATAATAATAATAATAATAATAATAATAATAATAATAATAATAATAATAATACTAATAATAATAGCATAAAGACATAACTTGGGTATGCAAATGGAGTTTTGCCCATAAGATCGATCTTCCATCACAAATAGTAAGATATTGTGTCAATTTTTTAAAGAATTGAAAGAAATAAATAAGTCTCTCTCTCTCTCTCTCTCTCTCTCTCTCTCTCTCTCTCTCTCTCTCCACACACACACACACACACACACACACACACACATATATATATATATATATATATATATATATATATATATATATATATATATATATATATATATATATATATATATATATATATACACTCACATATATATATATATATATATATATATATATATATTTATATATATATATATATATATATATATATATATATATGTATGCATATATATATATATATATATATATATATATATATATATATATATATGCATACATATATTTATATATACACTCACATATATATATATATATATATTATATATATATACATATATATGGATATATATATATATATATATATATATATATATATATATATATATATATATATATATGAAATATCTATCACAAGTAGAAGAGTATACAAAAATTTATTCTAGTCTAAAGTATACCTATTGCCTAATGTTCAATCTACACAGCACGTCAAGATAAAGAAGAATCAATTGAATATACTACTCTACTCCAGAATGCATCATAGGAATTTACCACTCTGGATAGACGATTATTTCTCAACAAACTAACTGACATAATGACGAAATGAAAAGCCTAACATTGGTCTCGTCTCCAACATCAAAAGGCCAAGAGGAAGAGAATCATAAAAGAAAAAATAATAGAATTTATTATTGTCCCAAGTAACAGGCGAAGAAATAGGAGATATTATTATTATTATTATTATTATTATTATTATCATTATTATTATTATCTAAGCTACAACTCCAGTTGGAAAAGCAGGATGCTATAAGCCTAGGGGCTCCAACAGGGAAAATAGCCCAGCGAGGATAGGAAGCAAGGAAAAATAAAATATATTAAGAACGGTAACAACATTAAAATAAATACTTTCTATATAAACTACAGAAACTTTAACAAAATAAGAGGAAGGGAAATAAGATAGAATAGGGTCCCCGAGTGCACCCTCAAGCTACCCCAAGATGGTGGAAAACCATGGTACAGAGGCTATGGCACTACCCAAGACTAGAGAATAATGGTTTGATTTTGGAGTGTCCTTCTCCTAGAAGAGCTGCTTACCATAGCTAAAGAGTCTCTTCTACCCTTACCAAGAGGAAAGCGGCCACTGAAAAGTTCCTTTTTTACTCTCTACGGTGGAACAATCGGATTACGAAGAAGCGAATTCGTTTATACCTATCCAGGGAGTCTCAGTGCTACAATTCTCTGCCTATCTATTTTCTAGTAGAGCTGAAATTCTCACGATACTCATGGAAATCTTTGAACTACTCTTGAATGAGAATCTTAAGCTTGTGGATTTATTCATTTCTTCATTTGCATTGGAATTCTTTTGATTTTTTTACTATTCTTGGAATGTTTTATTAATTTTTATATAGTTTGTCTATTTCCTTATTTCCTTTCCTCACTGGGCTATTTATTCATTTCTTCATTTGCATTGGAATTCTTTTCGTTCTGTTTCTATTCTTAGAATATTTTATTTCAATTGTTTATTACTTTTTATATAGTTTATTTATATCCTTATATCCTTTCCTCACTGGGTTATTTTACCTGCTGGAGCCCTTGCCAACTAGGGCTGTAGCTTAGCTAATAATAATAATAATAATAATATTTTCATCACCCAAAAAGTATGATTTAGTTGAGTATTCAGACAAGAATCTCCCACCATCACCAATCCGCAGTGGCCAGCGTTGCGATGAAAACTGGCCAAACCCCAGGCGTGAATTGACATGTCTGAGGCTTTTGTCGTGCAGTGGAATGGAAATGGCTGAATTTGTTGTTGTTGTTGTTGTTGTTGTTGTCAATAAATCCAGTCTCAAAGATTGAAGATTGTAAATGTATTTGGAAATTTTATGAATATCCAATATCTACAGTCCATAAAACTGCCGGTTCCATTTATCATTACTCAATACTATAAAAATATATAATAAATCAAAGATGTCAGAGTTCAGGGACCTCTGAACTCTAGTATCTATCTCTGTATTACAAACTGTGTTCAAATAATAGGCCTATGAACATCACTTAGTAATTTCTTGTCAACCTTGATTTCTCATTCAATGTACAGCATGAGAAACAGACCGAGTTCAACTTTATAGAAAGTCACAGTGAAGCACAGTAAAAAAAAGGCACAGAAAAAAGGCTCAGAAAAGGCAAAAAAAGGCACAGAAAAAAGGCTCAGAAAAGGGGCACAGAATAAAAGGCTTGGTTAAGAATTCAAGTTAAAATTAAAAACTACCAACTTTCTTTCAATGTCATCATCATCATAAAAGCTATTTCTTTGTCTCTGTCTTTGGTATCTCTTGAGTTTGATATTTTGCCTCTCTCATTTTACCATTATTTTGTTCCTAACTTTATATTAATCATCTTAGTTTCTCTTTCTTGTTCTCTATATTGGTCGTCGGTACCTTGCGCATATCCCCTGGGAGATTAATGCTGCTAGGTGTATTCCAACGGAGCACTGTAGGCAATTTTATGGGTCTTAAAAACGTCCCTTTGATCCTTAGCTGTAGTCACTATCGGTAAAGCGACCGAATAATAGTTATAAGAAGTAAGTCTATATTCATATATATATATATATATATATATATATATATATATATATATATATATATATGTATATATATATATATATATATATATATATACATATATATCATATATATATATATATATATATATATATATATATATATATATATATATATATATATATACGTATATATATATATATATATATACATATATATATATGTATATATATATATATATATATATATATATATATATATATATATATATATATATAAAATATATATATATATATATATATGTATATATATATATATATATATATATATATATATATATATATATATGTATATATGTAATACATACCCATCATTCCCAATTATATTTGATAGAGCCAGATAGTTGAACTATCGTTAAAGCTAAAAGTATAGTATTTATAAGAAGGAAGTTTTTCTGTAAAACAATTCTCGGCCGCAGTAAAGTTGACTTTTTAAGAAATGTACCAAGCGAGCGATAGTTTAGTTTGTTATACTTCCTGCCTTTCTCTCTTCAGAGTCCTTGGCTTGGCATAGCGAAGCTTCCTCAGAATACCTTGCCGGTGATACGAATAGTTAGGTGGGTGGTTGGTGGTGACCAGTTCGGTTCGTCGAGTTGATTTTTATTTGTGTAAGTGTCTAAGGTTTTGAGATTATTCATTGGAGATCTGTTGATATATGAGAGTTATTTCTATATATACTGAAATTATTTTAAATGCATATTTTTTTTAAATTTTATTTGTCTAAAGTTATTTTTTAAATACTTTTGTCTTAACATACAGGTTTATAAGTTAATCAAATGTATGTATATTGATTTTTTTTTTTTGTCTATGTTTTAACTTGCTGGTTTATTTTTACTTTCAGGTAAAAGTTTGTGATACCCAGATTACCTGTGTTCCGAGCTGATAATTCTGCTTCAAATTTCTTTATTACGAGTTCGTGTCACCTGTAATATCGTTCTGTATAGCTCAACATGTAGCCACATACACTTTAGAGACTGACTTACGACAACGCTAGAATCTGGTGAAGTATTTTTCCATCTGAATCAAAAGGCAAGTATTATTCTATGGTTTGTATTTAACACCCTTTGAAGCAAGCTAGTCCTCCCCGATTGGGGGCGCCGCCCGTGGGAGGACGTTCCCTGTGGCACACGGGTGACCGTTGAAGGTCTACCGTGTGCTACAGGGAGGCTTGCTTCTAAACCCTTTGGTTTCAAGTTTGGTGAGTATTTTACTTTTTGTACCTTTATTTAGGTTGTGCAGTTTACTTTAGAGCCTGTTAATATCATATTTAGAGTAGTTTTAACCCTGGATAGGTACGGTGGGTCGTTTGCGACCCCGAGCGTCAAAAAAAAACAGGTTTTTCTCACGTGACTCACCCCTGTGACTGAATTTGTGGGTGATCGACCTGCAGGAGGTGTCTCCCCTACACACTCTAGTAGTGTCCAGATGTGCATTGCTGTAGCTGTACTCCTTCCCCGATTTCTGAGACGCGTCGGGGTCGTTCGCGTCCGAGTTTACCCTTCTGAGGTAGTTTGCATAATTATCAAAGTTATTACGTATTATGAAATTGTCGTAGAATGGTGCAACTTGTATAGGTTATCAGTTGTGGAAAGTCTTGGTGGATTGTTTGGCTACCATGTGCATGTTTTTTTTTTTAGTTAAAATGTCGTTCATCACCACGAGGACCATTTTACCGCGAGTGCCCCTTTTTCATTTTTTTTCATTTTTTTGCCAAGTCATTTTTCCGTAAGATATTGCCAAATAGCGTCGTAAAACTTTTGCTTGTTTAGTGTTGGAAAGTGTGTCTAGATGATCTGGCTACCCATGCATGACTTTGTTTTTGTCAGATACGACGTAGTTATTGGTATATTGGGTATTTAACTGCGGTTACCAATTTCTGTTTCTTTTTCAATATTTGTAAAAATTACTACGTAGTAAGGAATTGCCGTATATTATTCATTTTTTTTTCATGTTTATGTGTTAGAAAGTGTGCCTTGATGGTTGGGCTAACACGTGCATGTCTTTTTTTTTATCTGAGATGTCGTATATTAGAATGTCGGGCATTTTACCGCGAGTGTCCCTTTTTAATTTTTTTTAATTTTTTTGCCAAGTCATTTTTCCGTAAGATATTGCGAAATAGTGTCGTAAAACTTTTGCTTTTTTAATGTTGGAAAGTGTGTCTAGATGATCTGGCTACCCATGCGTGATTTTGTTTTTGTCAGATACGACGTAGTTATTGGTATATTGGGTATTTAACTGCGGTTGCCAATTTCTGTTTTTTTTCAATATTTGTAAACATTTACTACGTAGTAAGGAATTGCCGTATATTATTGATTTTTTTTTCATGTTTATGTGTTAGAAAGTGTGCCTTGATGGTTGGGCTAACACGTGCATGTCTTTTTTTTTATCTGAGATGCCGTATATTAGAATGTTGGGCATTTTTCCGCGAGTGCCCCTATTTATTTGTTTTGCATTTTTTTGCTTAGTCATGTTACCGTAAGGAATTGGCAAGTAGTGTCGCAAAACTTATATTTTTATAGTGTTGGAAAGTGTTTCTAGATGATCTGGCTACCCATGCCTATTTTTTTTTTAGCCAGATATGGCGTATATATAAGTATGTGTTCGATTTTCCTGTGATTGCCATTTTTTAGTTTTTTCCCATTTCTTTCAAAATTACTACGTACTAAGGAACTATCACAGAGTAATATTTCATTTATATGTTTATTTGTCGGAAAATATGCCTTGATGGTTTGCCTAGCACGTGGCTGAAAATTTTTTTTTCTGAAATGCCGTATATTAGAATGGCCATTTTTCCACGAGTGCCCCTTTTTATTTGTTTTGCATTTTTTTGCTTAGTCATGTTACCGTAAGGAATTGGCAAGTAGTGTCGCAAAACTTATATTTTTATAGTGTTGGAAAGTGTTTCTAGATGATCTGGCTACCCATGCCTATCTTTTTTTTAGCCAGATATGGCGTATATATAGGTATGTGTTCGATTTTCCGGTGATTGCCATTTTTTCGTTTTTTCCCAATTCTTTCAAAATTACTACGTACTAAGGAACTATCACAGAGTAATGATTCCTCTAGATGTTTATTTGTCGGAAAATTTTGTTTACTTTTTTTTTGATTGAATATCATCAAATTTTTTTAGCTAAAATATTGTTTTACATTTTTTTTTCGATTTTATTTCCCTTCAAAAAAAATTTTTTGGGTCAGAATTTTAATTTTATAGACGTAAAATAATCGACAATTATCCAGCAACCCACCATACAATTTTTATGCATATCCAATAATAATTAGATTAGTAAATAACACCTTGAAATTGACATACCCTTCCTACATTTCAAGTGGCAGATTAGGGAGTCTGAGTCAGTGTGGTTGGCGGCCATTTTGTGGACATATCCGAAGCGTAAGCTGCCCTATCTATATATATTCTTGTTCCCTATAGAATTTGTGATATTTTGGTATATTTTTACCTGCATAAATATCATATTATATATTAAATATATGTATTTTTTTACGAAATTTCCAAGTACTCAAAAAATTACCTTTAGATATGGCCCCTGATATAAATGTAATTTACAAAATAATGAAGATTTTTTTACATATTTCTATTTTAGGATAACATATGTTTATTCCCTAAAAAAATTAGCCACTTCCTATTTCATTTGGGTACCCAAAAAAATTCATGAAATTTGGACAATTTTTTTTGGCCAAAAAAAGTTACCCTTTTTTTCTCATTTCAGATCTTCACCTCCATGGGTCTGACTTCATCCAAAATACATCAAGATGTGTCCTAAACATTCAAGAATCAATTCCTAAAAGGATTTGTGTATATATGTATAAACTTTTTTTTTATGAATTTTTATGTCAGGTCTTTTGTTTTTTCTACTTAATTTTTTAAAATATTTATAATAAATAGTTTTTCTGCAGATGAGTAGTATTTATCTTTACAGTTGTTTTAAGCATTCATTGAAGTTTTTTTTGGCAAAAGAAAAAAGGAGGTTACTGCAAAAACTGATTTTTCAAGAATTTTTTTTGCCGTCGGGGTCGTTCGCGTCCGAGTATACCCTTAAAGGGGTGTCCGAGGACCGTACCTATCCAGGGTTAAGTTTCTTTTTTATTCTCTTATTAAGATGCCATAAATCATATAAAAAGTCTCATCTTTGTTTTCTTTTCAAATTCAGTTTATTAAGATGGCTTATAAATCATATTCTAAGTTTTAAGAATGTATGTATACGTTGTTGTACAAAATTGGTACACTTTTATCATGCTGTTAATATCTATTTCTTAATACTACATGCTTAAGATGTTTGTCAATTTGTTTATTTAGAGTTTCCCAACTCTTAAAAGAAACATTTCTGATACTTGACACTTTTCAGATTGGGTGATGCAACTTCAGGTCAAGATGATTCAAGGACCAGATTCGGAGAATCAAACTTCTATTTTGGTATAGTTTGGGTTGCTGGAAGATTGTTGCTGGAAATCCTGCCTGAGGATTTTTGAAAGTCCTGGCAAGATCTTTTATAAGAATTTGGATAGTGTCCACTGGAGTTTTTGAAAATTCAGTTTTTACTGAAGACTGGTGGTTTAATTATTAGTAATTCCTTTAAATAAGTTACTGGTAAGTTATAACGGAAAAACTCTAGCGATGTTGATAAAAAAAAATTCTGAATTTTGGCAAAATTCAGGTATTCTGGCAGATAAAATCCTATGAAGTTAGCCATTAAAGAAAATTCAAACTTATTTGATTTGATATTTCATATCATTGGAGATTGCCAGATGACTTAATGCTAAGCATTATCTAGTAGATTGAAATATATTAATTTCATATTTAATTAATAGTTGTTTGTACCTTCTTAGAATAAGTTTAGATTTTCTACAACCTGGTTGTTATATTACAAAAATATTTTGAAAATGAAGGTAACTTTTTTTAATTTTTGGCTTTGGTTTAAACTTTTGAAATTCATATATTAAATTTGATCAATTTCATTACTAAAACTATGAATTTTACAAAGTTAATTAATTTTTGATAAGGGAAACCACATGGTTTCAAAATCTGTATATGAAAACAAAAAAAGGTCTTTCATTGAAACTAATCACTTGTAATGATTTCAAATGGGAAGCCGTATTGCCTTCTTGTTGACAATTAAGATTCACTGATTGAAAATAAACTACAGTTCGGCGTTTCTCTGAAAGCTAAACTGTCTTAATCTTGCTTATAATTTGCATTTTGCATATATTTTACCGTAGCTTCAATATACGAACTTGGTAACTTACTGCAAGAAGTTTGCGACAAACGGACAGTTAATATATTGAACAAACATTATGATCAGTCAATATACGCATAAGTGTTTGCCAAGAAAGATTGTTTGACTTCATACTTATTGTAATGAGCTTGATTTTCTTATTTTGGGTCTCGGACAGCTTAAAGGATGAATATAATGAAGGGGGTGTAGTTTAGGCCCTAAGGGATTGTGTCACTTAAAATCTCTCTCTCTCTCTCTCTCTCTCTCTCTCTCTCTCTCTCTCTCTCTCTCTCTCTCTCTCTCTCGGTGACAGCAAAGCCTCTCAAAAAAAAAAAATTTCAATAGCCTGATTAAAAATTCCCCAAGGGATGAGTTTCCATTGAAAATCCACTAGTCTGGCAAAGGTCAAATCTACTTTTAACTTAACATCATAATGTGACTGAATTTATTCCTCTAATTCTTGAAATGAACTTGGTTAAAGCTCTCTGCTGTACTGGATCAATACGGTCAAACCAACAGTTCTTGGGAAAATTATTTTTTCATGAAAATCAGTTATCAATTTGAAATGGAGATTAGAGGAGTGCCCGTGGTGGTTGAAGATTATTATTATTATTATTATTATTATTATTATTATAATATTACTTGTTATGATACAACCTTAGTTGGTAAAGCAAGATGCTGTGAGCCCAAGGGCTCCAACTGGGTAAATAGCTCGATGAGGAAAGGAAATAAGAAAACTAATAGAATAGTGTGCCTGAGTGTACCGTCAAGGGAACTCTAACCCAATACAGTGGAAGACCATAATACACACTACAGAGGCTATGGTACTATAGAGAAAAGTGGTTTGATTTTGGAGTGTCCTTCTCCTAGAAGAACTGCTTACCAATATTTTGATTATAGTTGCGACCGAAATATTAAACTACCGTACCAAGAAAATATAATAACTCTGTTGTATTGTTTACAACTAAACCAAGCAAAGATGAAATAATAAATACTGATGATTGTATAAATGGCGCATCCAATACTAGTTTAGCCTTTTGCAATAAATAGAAAAAACAATAACTCGAGATATTTGCGTGAAGTTCTCGTATGCCCTTGATTTCCATCATTTCTCTGAAAGCTCATGTTAGAATTTAGAAATAAGAATTTGTCACTACAGATATATGTGGCTGAATTTCTTTAAATTTTTTCAAAACTCCGTAATTTCAGTAAATAACTAAGTTCATATTGACCCTAAATACAATAGGTTCTTTGGCCCCATAATTGAGTTTTGTGTCGTATTTTCAGTTACATAAAAACTGTATGGTCATCATTGCATTTCTATTAATTACTTCTTTTACAACTCGTGAGACACAAGCTGAAAAACAGAAACTTAACTCTACAAGTTAAGTCATCAGATGAGAAGAGCAAAAGATGATAATGTTTATGAAAGACCGATAACCGAGATAAAACTGGAGATTATATTATAGGAATGGAGTAATGGAGTTAGAAGACTGTGGAGCTGAACAATGTGAGAGAAGCGAGAAATCAGGACCTTTAAATCAGACACTTCAAAAAATACTGCAGATAAATATTTAATGTGAATTAATCACCAAAAATAAGTTCAAAATGGACACAGTGTTCAGCAGGTTTCGAGAAACATGAGTAGTGATGAAAATTATTTTATCAAATCTCAATATTTCTAAAATCTATGGAAAATCATTTCAAAAATAGCATTGGAAATTATGGGATTCTATCTATCGTCATTAGATTATTTTTTATCTTTTAATTCGTAATAAAACTTTGTTCATAAAATGCTCAAAATTTTAATTAATGGACAAATCAGTGTTTGTTTTTTTCCTCGCGAGAACTAAATGTACCAAGAGTCAGGGCTGTCACAAGGCCAATATTTACACTCGTAACGAAGTACAACATCCGTAAACATTATTAAAACATAATCAAAACAGGTTACTTTGAATGAAAGAAAACTATTAGGATAAAGATAAAACTGAAAAAGGCAAAGAAATCATCATAATAGTATCATATCAGTTTGTTGTCGCTCAAGATTTATAATAATATTGTTATTTTTAGTCTCTGTTAAAATAATCATATCTCCTAAAGGAAGATTATTTAGTTTGCATCTGCTCCATATTAAGTTTAAGTCTAGGCGAAGGCATGATCTCTCTCTCTCTCTCTCTCTCTCTCTCTCTCTCTCTCTCTCTCTCCCAAAATTGGATATATATGAAAGAATAAAGTAATTTGTAAAAAGAAATCAGATTCGAACATTCGAGGAAAGAAAGAAAACAGAGTCATGGCTTCTGCTTCCATATGTCTTAAGCGTTGCATTGTAGGCCTATGTGACATTGCAGTCAGCGGGAACATCGTTGCTTTTGTGCAGGTTTTCCAAAATCCAGCAATTGTTTTCCTGAGTTTCTTCAGTAGCAGCAAATACGATCAATTCCATTGCAGAATCGTTTAAACAATTTCCCCTGGATTTAGACTCGCACTTTCAGGATCTTAGTCCAATTTTTTCTCTTGATTAAAAGAAACTATTTTAGTGAAATTATTTTCCATAAATTATAATCAAGATGTTGTATTGTTAAGACTTTGGATAATAGTTACTTGAATACCTAAGCCCATCTGTTGTCTTTGCTCTACAGTGAGAGAAAAACTGTTTAGAACCTTGTTTTCAATTATGGCTTAGAAATACCTTGTTAGTAGTCAGCGGGTTGTCTGGTGTGTTGCAAGAAGTATAAAGCGATCAAAAACATCTACAATAATATGTTTAGTCTGAACCCTTGGTCAATGAAATGTGCTTAAATGATGAAAGAATTTCAATCTTCAACTTCAATACTCCATTTTTGTTAGGCCTATAAATATTTCCATTCCTTTACTTCAATATTCATCGAAGAGTCACAAATAATTTCCAAGAATTCAATACAACTGTTGTTTATTTCGTAGCTGACTGTCTGAACAATATGGTTCTGTTGGACGGGAGATCGAGTCATGGTCAAACTCGATAGTTTCTTGTAGTGTCTGCAACCTCACCATCCTTTTGAGTTAAGGAGGGGGGGGGATTGTGGGAGCCTATAGGTCTACCTACTGAGTTATTAGCAGCCACTACCTGGCCCTCATTGATCCTAGCTTGGGAGGAGAGTGGGATTGGCCGCTGATCATATGTATATATGGTCAGTCTCTATGGCATTGTCCAGCTAACCAGGGCAATGTCACTGCCCCTTGCCTCTGCTATATTTGTATGGCCTTTAAAAAAATATTTAATTTGTTCTTTTCAAATAAGCTTTAGCTCTGGTCCTGGTGAATATAAAAGATAGGCAAATGACCTAATTAAGACATGAATGAAATAAGAACCAAGAAAACGTTAACTATTATTCATTTATTCATCCATTAAAACGTTTGGAAAGAAGAAATATTCATTTTTGATGCCCAAAAAAAATCCTCTTCTTACCTCCATTTCCTTCGTTTATCAATTAGCATTTATTCAAGCATTTCATTTCCGACTCGAGTCATAATGTCAAAATCCAATTTGTTGTAATGCAAGATTAATTTAATGTAAACTTATTTATTTGTTTCACTAAAAATGCGATCTCTCTGTTGATAACTTGAAAAGCGTTAGTGAGATTGAAAACTAGAAGCATTTCACTACTGGAGAAAAGACTGAACATTTTAGTAATTCGAAATACTTCGGTGTAACGTTCATATATATTTCCTTGCATTTTCAGCGAAGGACATTCCCTCCTAAGGATATATTCCTTCTCGAAAATGTCTTCGTTTTAATATTATTATTTTCCATCTTCGAAATGAAAGGATCTAACTTATAAGAATATTACGAATCTGATCATTTTGTTCTCGCCGTAGGAGGCCGTTGTTCCCAGAAACCTCGTCCGCATCAAACCGACATCAGCTTCGACTTCAGAAGCAGAATATAAAAGGACTGGATCCTTTTCTCTGCTGGATACTAATGGACAGGAACTATTACTATTATCCTTCAGAGGAAGAAGGAGTCCTACCCCCCTCCCGGGGGGAGTCCTTTGACTGTGACATGAGTATTGCTTTCCGAGTCGTAGCCCTGAGGGACATCTTGAAATTTTTTTATCAGGTCGTTTGTCCTGATTTCGTTCGTTTTAGAATAACTTACATTGAAGGTACAGGTGCTGGCCACGGGCTTTTGCCCAAGACATCCTTTAATTTAGGTATTAAAAAACAATGGTTTGGTTTTGGAGTGTCCTTCTCAAAGAAGACCTGCTTACCATAACTAAAGAGTCTCTCTTACCAAGACGAAAGCTTGATTTCTTATACGAGGATGTGCGACCCACAAAAAAAAAAAAAAAAAATAATATAATAACTCGGTTGTATCGTTTACAACTAAACCAAGCAAAGATGAAATAATAAATACTGATGATTTTATAAATGGCGCATCCAATACTAGTTTAGCCTTTTGCAATAAACAGAAAAAAAACAATAACTCAAGATATTTGCGTGAAGTTCTCGTATGCCCTTGATTTCCATCATTTCTCTGAAAGCTCATGTTAGAATTTAAAAATATGAATTTGTCACTTCAGATAAATGTGGCTGAATTTCTTTAAAATTTTTACAAAATTCTGTAATTTCAGTAAATAACTTAAGTTCATATTGACCCTAAATACAATAGGTTTTTTGACCCCATAATTGAGATTTGTGTCGTATTTTCAGTTATATAAAAACTGTATGGTCATCATTGCATTTCTATTAATCAATGGACCGTTAAAATGCTTACTACTTTTACAACTCGTGAGACACAAGCTGAAGAACAGAAACTAAACTCAACAAGTAAAGTCATCAGATGAGAAGAGCAAAAGATGATGATAATGTTTATGAAAGACCGATAACCGAGATAAAACTGGAGAATATATTATAGGAATGGAGTAATGGAGTTGGAAAACTGTGGAGCTGAACAATGTGAGAGAAGCGAGAAATCAGGACCTTTAAATCAGACACTTTAAAAAATACTGCAGATAAATATTTAATGTGAATTAACCACCAAAAATAAGTTCAAAATGGACGACTGCACAGTGTTAAGCAGGTTTCGAGAAACATGAGTAGTGATAAAAATTATTTTATCAAATCTAAGTATTTCTAAAATCTATGGAAAATCATTTCAAAAATAGCATTGAAAATTTATGGGATTCTATCTATCGTCATTAAATTATTTTTATCTTTGAATTTGTAATAAAACTTTGTTCATAAAATGCTCTAAAATCTTAATTAATGGACAAATTAGTGTTTGTTTTTTCCTCGCGAGAACTAAATGTACCAGGAGTCAGGGCTGTCACAAGGCCAATATTTACACTCGTAACGGAGTACAACATCCGTAAACATTATTAAAACATTATCAAAACAGGTTACTCTAAATGAAAGAAAACTATTGGGATAAAGATAAAACTGAAATAGGCAAAGAAATCGTCATAATAGTATCATATCAGTTTGTTGTCGCTCAAGATTTATAATAATATTGTTATTTTTAGTCTCTGTCAAAATAATCATATCTCCTAAAGGAAGATTATTTAGTTAGCATCTGCTGCATATTAAGTTTAAGTCCAGGCGAAGGCATGATCTCTCTCTCTCTCTCTCTCTCTCTCTCTCTCTCTCTCTCTCTCTCTCTCTCTCAATTGGATAAATATGAAAGAATAAAGTAATTTGTCTACAGAAATACGATTCGAACATCCGAGGAAAGAAAGAAAACGGAGTCATGGCTTCTGCTTCTATATGTCTTAAGCGTTGCATTGTAGGCCTATGTGACATTGCACTCAGCCGGAACATCGTTGCTTTTGTGCAGGTTTTCCAAAATCCAGCAGTTGTTTTCCTCCGGTGTTTCTTCAGTAGCAGCAAATACGATCAATTCAATTGTAAAATCGTTTAAACAATCTCCCCTGGATTTAGACTTTCACTTTCAGAATCTTCGGCCGACTGTTTTAGTAAAGTTACTTTCCATAAATAAAAATTAAAACGTTATATTTTTAAGACTTTGGATTATATATATATATATATACAGTATATATACATATATATATATATATATATATATATATATATATATATATATATATATATATATATATATATATATAGATATATATATATATATATATATATATATATATATATATATATATCTATATATATATATATATATATATATATATGTATATATACTTTATATATATATATATATATATATATATATATATGTATATATATATATATTCTGGGAGGGGGAAGTGTCCAAATAATTGTATCAAACATGGTCTGAAAGTATTGTTTAGACAGTCAGCTACGAAAATAAACAACTATTGTAGATAATTCTTTTATATTTTTTTGTGACTCTTCGATAGATATTCAAGTTAAGCAATGGAAATTTTTATAGGCCTAACAAAAATGGAGTATTGAGGTTGAAGGTGAAAATTCTTTCATCTTTGAAGCACATCTCAGTGACCCAGGGGTCAGACTAATCATATTATAGTAGATAATATGTTTTTGATCCTTTATACTTCTTGCAACACACCAGACAACCCGCTGACTACTAACAAGGTATTTCTAAGCCATAATTGAAAACAAGGTTCTAAACAGTTATGCTCTCAATGAAGAGCAAAGACAACAGATGGGCTTAGCTATTCAAGTAACTCTCTTCTTCTTCTACTTACGATCTTATCAGCCCCATTGTATAGCAGGTCGGGTGGTCTAGTCAACTCTCTCCATCTATTTATATTCCTTCTATCGATTGTAAAGTAAATGAACACGAAATTTTTAATCAGCGATTTTATAAAGAAACTTTTTTTTCATAGTTTCTCTTTTAATTGTTATTTAAATATATAATTTTTAGAAAAATTCTGGTTACGTAGTAAAGCCTTTAAAAGCCAATGGAGAGATTCATATTGCATTTACTCGAAAATTAGGCAAAGGAAAAATGAGCCGTAACGAGAGAGGGATCCAATGGAGTACTATCGTGCCAGTCACAGTTCCCAGTAACTCTAGCAGTAGTATCTCAACGGGTACCTCGCCTTAGCCAATATACTACTGATTTATTTTATAAGAAAATTATTCAAAATTCATTAATAACTGTAATGATGATTAATATTAAAGGCAACTAAATTTATCATTATTAACATTTGAAGAAAATTATGAATTTATCAACAAGTCTGTGAAGTTTTCATAAAATATTTGAGTCTACTTAAATAGAGAAGAATTTACTGAGGAGTAATGGCAGTGATTTCTGTATCGTCCTGGATAACCTAAAGTTAAGAGGCTCGGGTTTCCGAGAGTCCTGCTTCGGGTTAAGCCCTAAGAAATCGACTCCGTTGAGTATCCTTCCTCTTGGGTGTCTTCCAATTCAGGACTACCTCTCGCTTTGGGGTTCCGAGACAGGACAGGATAGAAAGAGAGTATCCTGTCACTGACGTCCCCCGGTTATCCAGCTAAACAGCAACAGGCTTTCTTTGGTCTGGTGTTGAACTCTCTCTCTCTCTCTCTCTCTCTCTCTCTCTCAATTACATAAATATAAAATACGATTCAAACGTCCGAGGAAAGGAAGAAAACGGAGTCATGGCTTCTGCTTCCATATGTCTTAAGCGTTGCATTGTAGGCCTATGTGACATTGCAGTCAGCAGGAACATCGTTGCTTTTGTGCAGGTTTTCCAAAATCCAGCAATTGTTTTCCTCCTGTGTTTCTTCAGTAGCAGCAAATACGATCAATTCAATTATAGAATCATCTAAACAATTTCCCCTGAATTTAGACTTTCAGAATCTAAGGCCAAATTTTTTCCCCTAATTAAGAGAAACTATTTTAGTGAAGTTGCTTTCCATAAATTAAGATTGAAATATTGTATTTTTAAGACTTTGATATATATATATATATATATATATATATATATATATATATATATATATATATATATATATATATATATATATATATACTGTGTATATATAAATATGTATATTTATATATATTTACATATATATATATATATATATATATATATATATATATATATATATATATATATATATACATATTCTGTGACGGGGAAATGTCCAAAGAATTGTATCAAATATGGTCTAAAACTATTGTTTAAACAGTTGTAGTGAATTCTTGGATATTCAAGTAAATGAATGAAAATATTCCTAGACCTGACAAAAATGGAGTATTCAAGTTGAAGATTGAAATTCTTTCATCTTTGAAGCACATCTCAGTGACCCAGGGTTCAGACTAAAACTGAAAACAAGGTTCTAAACAGGTTACCGAGCTAATGTAATGTTTATAAAATTACATGTTTAAATCCATGACCCAAGAGGTCAATGTAGAAGTTAGGAGCGAGTGTGAGAACGCCAAATCAGTCATAAGTAGGATGCGAAAGTCAAGACCAAGCATACCATTTGCAATGTAACATTTTTCATGAAGAGTAAACACAATACAAGCCGTGAGAAAGAGTTGTCTCTCACCGGATCCAAGTACCTTCCGGTATTAATGTTGTGTTTGCAATTTGTCATTAAATGCTGAGATAACTAACTAGACGTTATCATCAATATGGATATTTTAGTTAGTTCTGATCAAGCTGTCATACGGAATGGTCATCCGACCAAACCATCTATACTCCCGTGATGAAGATGTTAATAACTGTTTTAAAGTAATAAACTGTTTAAAAGTTAACTTACTTAGACTTATTCAGAAGAAGTAACCTACCAAGTCTAAACATTATAACACATTGAAGAGACATTTGATTGTAACAATAATGTGTGTTTATAACAGTACCACACCAACAAATACAGAGCAAAGACAACCGATGGGCTTAGTTATTCAAGTAACTGTCTTCTTCTTCTTCTTCTTTTTCTTCTTCTTCTTCTTCTTTTTCTTCTTCTTCTTCTTACGACCTTGTTAGCCCCATTGGTCTAGTCAACTCTCTCCACTATTCACATTCATTTCATCGTTTGTACAGTACATTAACACAAATCTTTTAATCAATGATTTTATAAATGAACTTTTATTCATTTTTTTTAATTGTTGTTATTTAATCCTGACCTTGAAAAGTCAATGGAGACATCCATATTGTAATGACTCGAAAATTTGTAAGAAGAAAAATGAGCCGTAACCTGAGAGGGGTCCAATGTATTAATATCGTGCCAGTTTAAATTCCTAATAACTTCTAGCATTTGTATCTTTGTCCTGTATTTTGAGGTGACATTCTTCTAGAATTTAAGGACCTTTGACCTCTATTTTGAGGTGACATTCTTCTAGAATTTAAGGACCTTTGACCTCTATTTTGAGGTGACATTCTTCTAGAATTAAAGGACCTTTGACCTCTATTTAGTGGTGACATTCTTCTATACTTATGGAATCTTTGACCTCTGTATTTAGGTGCTATACTTCTATCCTTAGATGCTCTTTTGCCTCTTTTTTGCGGTGCCACACTTCTTGCATTAGAGGTTCATTAGACTCTATATTTAGGTGATTTACCGTTATCCTTAGATGCTCTTATACCTCTATGTTAAAGGGCCATACATTTAGCATTAGAGGGTCTTTGGCCTCTAATTTGAGGTGCCTTGTTCATAGCATTAGAGGCTTTTTGCCTTCTATTTTGAGGTGCCTTTATATAGCATTAGACTCTTTGACCTGTATTTTGTTGTGCCATACTTCCAGCATTAGGGGTTATCTGGCCTCTATTTTGAGATGCCATACGTCTGGCACTAGAGGCTCTCTGGCCACTATTTAAAGATTCTCACCTCTTGAGACTAGGAGTTTTTTATGTTTAGTTTTAGATGCCTTACTTCTAAAATTAAAGGATCTTGGGCCTCTATTATGGTGTTCCTTACCTCTAGCATTATAGGCTCTTTGACCTTCATTTTGATGTGCTTTACCTCTAGCATTAGGGGCTCTTTAACTCCTATTTTTAAGAGAATTACCTTCAACATTAGTGCTGTTTGTCGTCTAGTTTGAGATGACTTACCTCTAGCATTAGGGACTCTTTGTCATCTATTTTGAGGTGTTTTACCTATAACATTAGATGCTCTTTGACTTCTAATTTTAGGTTCTTTACCTCTAGCTTTAGGGTCTCTTTACTTCTATTATGAAGTTCCTTACCTGTAGCATTAGGGGCTTTTTTACTTCTATTTTGAGGTGCTTTACCTCTAGCATTAGGGGCTCTTGGAATTCTATTTTGAGGTGCTTTACCTCAAGCATTACGGGCTCTTTGACTTCTATTTTGAGGAGACTCACCTTTAACATTCGGGGCTCTTTGTCATCTAGTTTGAGATGACTTACCTCTAGCATTAGGGGCTCTTTGTCATCTATTTTGAGGTGCTTTACCTATAGTATTAGAGGCTCCTTGACTTTTAATTTTAGGAGCTTTACCTCTAGCATTAGTGTCTCTTTACTTCTTTTTTGAAGTGCCTTACCTGTAGCATTAGGGGCTTTATGCCTCTATTTTGAGATGTTTCACCTCAAGCATTACAGGCTCTTTGACTTTTATTTTGAGGTCCCTTACCTCTAGCTTTAGAGGCTCTTTGATTTCTATTTTGAGTTGCTTTACCAATAGTATTAGAGGCCCTTTTACTTCTAATTTGAGGTGCTTTACCTTTACCATTAGGGGCTCTTTGACTTCTAATTTCAGATGTTTTACCTCAAGCATTAATGGCTCTTATGACTTCTAATTTGAGGTGTTTTACCTTTAGCATTAGGGACTCTCTGACTTCTATTTTGAGGTGCTTTATCTCTAGCATTAGAGACTCTTTGACTTTTCTTTTGAGATGCATTAGTCTCTCTTTGATTTCTATTTTGAAATGCTTAGCCTCTAGTATTAGGGCCTCTTTGACTTCTATTTTGAGATACCCTACCTCTAGCAGTAAGGGCTCTTTGATTTTTATTTTGAGGTGCTTTACACCTAGCATTAGGAAATTTTTAACTTTTATTTTCAGGTTCTTTATCGCTAGAATTAGTGTTTCTTTGACTTTACTTCAAGGTGCCTTACCTCTAGCTTTAGGGTCTCTTTGACCTCTATTAGGAGGTGCTTTACCTCTAGCATTAGGGTTTCTTTGACTTCTATTTTGAGGTGCTTGTATCTAACATTAGAGGGTCTTTGACTTCTCTTTTGTGGTGCTTTAATTGTAGCTTTTGGGGCTATTTAACTTATATTTTAAGGTGCTTTACCTCCACCATTAGGGGCTTTTTGGCATCTAGTTTGAGGTGCCTTACCTCCAGCGTTAGGGGCTCTTTGACTTCTTCTATGAGGTGCCTTACCTTACCATTTAGGGCTTTTGACTTCTTTTATGAGGTCCTTTACCTCTAGTATCATGGGTTCTTTGACTCTTTGATTTCTAATTTGAGGAGCTTTTCCTTTTGCATTAGGAGCTCTTTGACTTCTATTTTGAGGTGTTTTACCTCTATCATTAGGGGCTCTTTGATTTCTAAATTGAGGTGCCTTACCTGTAATATTAGGGGCTCTTTGGCGTTTTTTGTTAAGTGTCTTACTTCTAGCATTAAGGGCTCTTTGGCTTCTAGTTAGAGGTGTTTTACTTCTAGCATTAAGAACTCTTTGACTTCAATTTTGAGGTGTATCACCTCTAGCATTAGGGGCTCTTAGGACAATGATTAAGTGACCATATACTTTGATAATGAAACTGAGCTAACAGATGATTAATATTCATGAAAAAATACTGAAGGGTAATCTAAATACTAAGGAAATATTCCGCCAAAGAAAATAGAAAATAAGAGAGAGAGAGAGAGAGAGAGAGAGAGAGAGAGAGAGAGAGAGAGAGAGAGAGAGAGAGAGAGAGAGAAACTTCATTGATTGCAAATTGAAAGAGTTAATCGAACTCTTAGAAACTTCATTTGAGAAAAAAGTTCTAAACTTTGATAAAAAAGAAGTTCTCAAGGTTTGAAGATTTTGGGCTAACTTTCTCCTGTTGCAGTTTGTTCCATGTTCTCGCATCAGCATTTGTCAGTTATTCAGAATCAAGTGAAGTTCTCGTAAGTCCTCAATTTTCCTCATTTCACTGAAAGCTCAGGTTAAGATTTGAAAATAAGAATTTGTCACTTCAGAAATATGTGGCTGAATTTCTTTATAATTTTGACAATATTCCGTAATTTCAGTAAATAACTAAGTTCATATTGACCTAAATACAATAGATTCTTAGACCCTATAATTGAGATTTGTGTCATATTTTCAGTTACATAAAAACTGTATGGTCATCATTGCATTTCTATTAATCAATGGACCGTTAAAATGCTTACTACTTTTACAACTCGTGAGACACAAGCTGAAGAACAGAAACTAAACTCTACAAGTCAAGTCATCAGATGAGAAGAGCAAAAGATGATGATAATGTTTATGAAAGACCGATAACCGAGATAAAACTGGAGAATATATTATAGGAATGGAGTAATGGAGTTAGAAAACTGTGGAGCTGAACAATGTGAGAGAAGTGAGAAATCAGGACCTTCAAATCAGACACTTTAAAAAATACTGCAGACAAATATCTAAAGTGAATTAATCACCAAAAATAAGTTCAAAGGAAATGGAAAAAACTGGAGTAATGATAAGCATGCTTAGAGAAACATGAGTAGTGATAAAAATTATTCTATCAAATCTAAGTATTTCTAAAATCTATGGAAAATCATTTTGCACATTTTTACGTGTTTTTCATATTCAAATAAGCCATATATATTTTTGATATATTAATGTCTGGATTCTCTTAACGACCTCGGGATCAGAGCCCCAGGCGAAATCACACAAAGACAAGAGCTTGGCTCCGGCCGGGAATCGAACCCTGGTCGGCAAGCTTGTATAGACAGTGACTAAGCCACTTGGCCACGAAGAAAGATAAAAGTCAATGACAATTCTTCTGTACTTATACCTGTCGAATTCAGGTATTTTGTACTTAGAATTGAGATCAACCCATCTTCACCATCGTAGCTAATTGATAGTTTGTTACTTGGCATTCAATTAATGATATATTTTGCACATTTTTACGTGTTTTTCATATTCAAATAAGCCATATATATTTTTGATACATTAATGTCTGGATTCTCTTAACGACCTCGGGATCAGAGCCCCAGGCGAAATCACACAAAGACAAGAGCTTGGCTCCGGCCGGGAATCGAACCCTGGTCGGCAAGCTTGTATAGACAGTGACTAAGCCACTTGGCCACGAAGAAAGATAAAAGTCAATGACAATTCTTCTGTACTTATACCTGTCGAATTCAGGTATTTTGTACTTAGAATTGAAATCAACCCATCTTCACCATCGTAGCTAATTGGTAGTTTGTTACTTGGCATTCAATTAGTGATAAATTTTGCACATTTTTACGTGTTTTTCATATTCAAATAAGCCATATATATTTTTGATACATTAATGTCTGGATTCTCTTAACGACCTCGGGATCAGAGCCCCAGGCGAAATCACACAAAGACAAGAGCTTGGCTCCGGCCGGGAATCGAACCCTGGTCGGCAAGCTTGTATAGACAGTGACTAAGGCACTTGGCCACGAAGAAAGATAAAAGTCCATGACAATTCTTCTGTACTTATACCTGTCGAATTCAGGTATTTTGTAATTAGAATTGAAATCAACCCATCTTCACCATCGTAGCTAATTGGTAGTTTGTTACTTGGCATTCAATTAATGATAAATTTTGCACATTTTTACGTGTTTTTCATATTCAAATAAGCCATATATATTTTTGATACATTAATGTCTAGATTCTCTTAACGACCTCGGGATCAGAGCCCCAGGCGAAATCACACAAAGACAAGAGCTTGGCTCCGGCCAGGAATCAAACCCTGGTCGGCAAGCTTGTATAGACAGTGACTAAGCCACTTGGCCACGAAGAAAGATAAAAGTCAATGACAATTCTTCTGTACTTATACCTGTCGAATTCAGGTATTTTGTACTTAGAATTGAAATCAACCCATATAGTGACAGGCATCAGTGAGATTGACCGGAGTAGCCTAGATTGGTTATGCCCTCACTGCGTACGTGATGCCAGACAAAACAAATTAGTAATATCAAATTAAAAGAAGATGTAAACATGAGTAATCTGGCCCTGAACGAACAAGATGCGAAAATAGATGACTTGGAAAACAAACTTGCGAACCTTGGCGCAGACGCAGCAAATTCCACCCAGATCACCGACCTCACTGAGAAAGTTAACATTCTTGCCATGAATATGAAATCAATTAAAGCAACACTTCAAACGTTGATAGACTCAAAACCGGAGAAACCGACATTTGCTGACAAAGTTAAGGAGAATAATCTGTTGACAATTAAATCAACTAATACAACAACTAAAATTACTGAAAGAAAACGTGAGGTTGAACAAGCACTTAAAGACATTCCTATACTTAACACGAGGTCAACTACGAATGGAAATGTTGTTGTAAACTTTGCAAACAATATGATCATAGAAGAGGCGGCAAACAAAATTCAGACATTGGTAAGTGACATCGGAAAACTAAAGCCCAAAATAGTGATATGCAATGTATACAATGATGAAGATGATGTAGTAAATGCTTTGATTTAAAGAAATAGCTGCCTGGACCATATCCAAAATATAGAAGATAAGATAAGTGTAGTCCTGAAGAGAAATGCCTGCAGGGGGGGGGGACACCACCTACCATGTGCTGAAATGTGATCCCGAAGTTCGGAGGGCTATTCATAATAATGGGGACAAAGTTAGATGGGGTATCTATAACATATGTGATAGGTACCACGTGATCACCTGCTACCACTGTCAGAGGTATGGACATTTTGAAAAAGATTGCAAGTCTAAGAATGAAGATAAAGTCTGCGGGAAATGTTCAGGGAGACACTCCACCAGGGAGTGTAATTCGGAAGTGTCAAGTGTATAAACTGCACAAAGTTAAACAGACCAAGTGAATATACAGTAAATTTTAGAGACAACATTGCATTTGACTTGGAATTGAAAAGATTAGCGGAAAATCCTGATAATGGTTACTAGGGATGTCATAAACTGTGGCTATGTAAATATATAATCTGTAGGTAATAAGACTGTTCAAATTCGAGAACTGATAAACAAGAAATATTTAGAGATATAGCATTATCTGAAACATGGCTAAATAACTTGAACAAGGCAAAGCTCACTAAAATGACGCCCCCCCCCCCCAACACATGCCTTCTTTCACATACCGAAAGAATGTAGGTCTGGTAGGGGTGTCGGACTCTTTATTCATAAAAGTTACTCAAATCTCAAAGCGTTGAAAAGAATTAGTGTAATAAGCTTTGAATATATATAAATAAAATTTACGCCAAAAAAATAGAAGATTATCCTTTATAACAATCTAAAAACCTCCTAGAACAAACTCTAGTATCTTTTTTGAAGAATTCGGTGCTCGCATTGAGATGATTATCATGGAGAAAAATGAATTAGTTATCTGTGGAGACTTCAATTTTTGGATGGATGATGCATCAAATCCTGACGCATTGGCATTAAGTGAGTTACTTGAATCATATCGACTATTGAATAATGTCGACTGCACAGGTACTTTAACTGGGCATACGCTAGACTTAGTTATAAATGATGACATGAATAATATTGTATCTGATAAAAAAGTCGAAGAGAAATGTACTATCTCCCCAGTACAAAAACTTATTATGTTTTGTCTACCTCCACAGAAACATGCATTAGTAAAGAAAATAAACTTTACACAAATCAAATTTTTCTCCTACTGTATTTATTGAAAAAGTTACAAAGAAAATAAATGATGCTATCAACATTCCCTGTGAACATGATGCCCAACGTCTGTTAGGAGCTAAGTGTGCTAACTGTCTTATGACCACTTACAATAAAGTGAGTAAAAGTGAATATGATACCATGTGCCCACCGATGGAAAAGACTATAACCGTAAAGACCAATCTCCTTGGTTTGATGGAGAGACTTTGGTAAAAAGAGAGAGAAAAAGACGTAAAGAAAGAAAGTGGAATAGGTTAAAAACAGAAAGTACTTGAGTATAATACAAAACTGTTGCGTGTCAATATAAATACCTACTAAGAAGGAAAAAAAGTAACTACTATAAGAGAAAGATCCTCGAAGCAGCAACAGACATAAATAAGTTATATCGTCTATTGAATGGTACTGTATAGTGGGAAATGTTTAAGAAAAGAAGCTACCTGATGGATACAGTGACCAGGAACTAGAAAATAATGGTCTAGTGTTCTTTAAAAACAAAATTGAAAACATAACCAGGTCATTTGTAAATACTCAACATCAGATTAATGAGACACCAGGCACACAGACAAAATTAAAACGATTTAAGAACACAACACAAGATGACATCACCAGAATTATCAAGAGAGTAAAGAAAACAAACTGCGCGATCGATTCTATGCCAATATCTGAAGTAATTGGAGAGAGAGACTTTTCTAGTCTAGCGGAAATAATAATGAGAATAGCAAATGCAAGCATTGATGAATGTAAGTTTCCTAAATCTGAGAAAATGGCTATAGTCACACCAGTTCTGAAAAATGCACTAAACTACCAGGAATTAAGCTAAATAGACCTATTTCAAATCTGTCCTTTGTCTCAACAGTGCTTAAATATGTAATTCTTGAACAAGTAGTCAGCCACTTAGAAGTAATAGAAGCTTTGCCTGACAACCAATCTGCTTACAGGAAACTATACTCTACGGAGAAAGCCATCTGCGCTGTTGTAAATGATATGCTAGAAACAATGGATGAAAAAAAATAGCACACATACAATTTCTAATTCTCTCTCTCTCTCTCTCTCTCTCTCTCTCTCTCTCTCTCTCTTAGCGACACAGCTAGGCCCATCAAACCATTGTTTTTTATATCTTGATTAAAAATTCCCAAAGCGTCGAGATTCCATTGAAAATGCAGTAGTCTGGCAAAGGTCAAATGACAAGAAATCTACTTATAACTTAACAAAATCATAATGCCACTGAATTTATTCCTCTAATTCTTGAAATGAACTTAGTTAAAGATCTCTGGTGTACTGGATTATTACGGTCAAGCAAACAGTTATTGGGAAAATTATTTTTATGAAGATCAGTTGTTATCAATTTGAAATAGAGATTAGCAGATTGCCGTGCTGGTTGAAAAAATATACTTTTATTATTATTATTATTATTATTATTATTATTAATAATAATATAGTTGGAAAAGCAAGATGCTATAGGGCCGAGGGCTCTAACAGGAAAAATAGCCCAATGAGGAAAAGAAATAATGAAACAAATAAAATAGTGTGCCCGATTGTACCCTCAAGGGAACTCTAACCCAATACAGTGGAAGACCATGTTACACACTACAGAGGCTATGGCACTAAAGAGAACAATGGTTTGATTTTGGAGTGTCCTTCTCCTAGAAGAAATTCTTACCAATATTTTGATTATAGTAATGATACTTCTGGAAGCTTGATTTCTTATACGAGGAAGTGATGCTTACAACAATAAAAATAAAAAATAAAAACATTCATGAACTTTCCTTGAGAACTAAATATTAAACTACCGTAACAAGAAAATATACTGTAATAACTCGGTTGCATTGTTTACAACTAAACCAAGCAAAGATGAAATAATAAATACTGATGATTGTATAAATGGCGCATCAAATACTATTTTAACCTTTTGCAGTAAATAGAAAATTAAATAGTAACTCAAGATATTTGCATCTGTCTTCTCTTGCGCTCTGAAGGATTTGTCAAAACAAAACAGTGTTATAAACTTTAACAAATCAACTCTCCACAAGAGCACTGCTTGATGTTCTTGATTCTTCCTTTGAAACTTCAAGTATCTAAACATATTGAAAGATGCGAAAGATAATAGCCAAAAGATTTTGAAGTAAGTCATATATAGATGGGACAAAGTTATCCTCAATTCACCTTTCAAACACTCATGTGTCAACCCATATGTCATTTTCGTAAAAACTCCACATTTTTTTCCTATGAATTTTGCAACATACAAGATATCTGTGAAAGTTTTGAAAGAGGAAATCGGATTTTTTAGATTGAATTAGAGGATAACAATGCTGAGTTAAACCTTACTTTTGATCTCACTCCTGACAGATGTGATTGGGATCGTAGCAGCAAAGCTCAGTCATTGACTAAATGTTGAAGTGCTCAAGTGTCCTTAACAACTGACTTGCCAGTGAAGTTACGATAAAACTTCTAACATTTTCACACACACACACACACACACACAAACACAAAAAAAAACTGAATTCGAATATCACATGAACATAGATCTCCATAGAATAATACAAAAGAAAATCATGAGAAAGAAAAAACAAAAATGCAGTAAAGGGAATGAATAACTACCTATCCAAGGTCTTATTGACACGCCAAACAAACTTCCAGGAGTGACTCTCTCTCTCTCTCTCTCTCTCTCTCTCTCTCTCTCTCTCTCTCTCTCTCTCTCTCTCTCTCTCTCTCTCTGGCACGTGTGTATTCCTTTCTGATTAAAATTCTAATTATTTGATGCGATGATCTGCTGAGGGAAAGATCTGGACGCGAAGAGCTACTCTGAGGGAATTTTTTTTTTTTTTTTACCCTCAACATCAACGTCAAAAGATAGAAATATTTTGCCTCCTTTTTTTTCTTAATGTTTCCTAAGATTATTTCTTTTTTCAATTAATGAGTAAAAGTTATATATAAGTCAAGTATTTCTCTCTCTCTCTCTCTCTCTCTCTCTCTCTCTCTCTCTCTCACCATCAGTCATGGCTGAGCTCTCGAGCCGGCAACAACAACTCTCTCTCTCGTGATCCGTGCAACTGAAATTTTAGTGCAGTCTTCCGTAGAGTTTCGCCACATTGTCCGTCCTCTATCTCGGAGGCAGGGCATGGAGCCTGTATCCAGACGAAAACCGACACTGCAGGGACCGTTACGGACGATCCCTCCTGCGACTGAGACAGCTGCATTACCTACCAGGAAAGAAGACTGCAGCTCCTCACCACCGTAGGAGTCAGAACAACAGAAGTTGCTGACAAAACTCTGACATCCCACAACATCAGATGCAGCTGCCAGGGATGCAAAATCGTCTCTATCAAGGTTCAGAAACATTACAGGGCCATAAAAGCAGCTAACAGGGAAGGGAATACTCCCCCTCCCCAAAAAAGGAAGACCCCTGAACGCATTTCTCCAGTGCTAGGATCACTCTTGCCATCACCTATAGTGACTCCAAGGACTGAGGGATCATCCACATCCTTGTCATCCCCTTCAACTCCACAGCAGACAGTTGCAGTTACCAGTCCCACCTCGGCGCCTGAGACTTCCAATGCTATGGAAAGGGGATCCATTCGAGACCCAGGCAGTCGTTCAGGGGAATCATCAAATGGACTGTAACTGCACTGTCTGCCTAACCCAACTCCTGCACGAAGCCTCTGCCATTGCAGCCAGTATTCCAGTTCCCAAGAATGAAGCCAGGAAACCCCTGCCTAAATTCAAAATGCACCAAACTGACAGCTCCATCTCCTACACCACAGTTGCTGCCATGGCTGCAAAGCCTGGCATGAACCTCACTGCAAGACCCAACCGGAAGAGAAAGTTAATCATCTCCCAAAGGACCAAGAAACTGCCAGCTATCTACAGGAAGAACCAGCCGTGACACTGCTTTACCCTGCCTTGATCCAGAAGAAAGCAGTCATAACCAGATACCCCATCACCATGCCAGTCTCCATCGCCAACTCATGCAGTAACATTGACAAGGCAGTGCACTGCTTGACCAAGAATGATGTCCCTATCAGAAGGCTGATAGCCACCTTCATCAGTCCAGTGCCTTCCTCACTGGATCTTGGAGTCTGGGGGACATTCCCCGTAGAAGAATATACACCAAAACCCCTCAGATGCTACCGCTGCCAGCGATATGACACATCATAAGGAAGAATGCAAGGACCCCATCATCTGCGGAGTCTGCAGACAGCATCACGGAAGTGTGCATCCAGGCCCACAAGGACGCGAAAAAAACCCAAATGCCCCAACTGCTCCAGGCCTCACCATACCTGGAACAGGAACTGCCCAGAGAGACTAAGGAGAATAGCTGCTATGAAGAGCACTTCCACCTCTAAACAGCGAAGACCACCTACAACCCAGCCACCCAAGGACCAGCGACCTCCTCGCCAGAGGAAACAACGCCAGCCGCCCACTGACACTGTTCCTGAACAAGCCAACTAGCCGCAACCAGCACCACCTCCACAACCTACACCTTCCAACCTAACCCAATTCCTTACTCAACAAGTTGAGTCCACTGTCCTTGAAACACCTAATTCCTCTCACCTTCAAAATCCTAATCAGAGTCCTATCCCATACCAGGATCCCCAACTTCATGGAGTTACTCCAGCAGTTCCAGTTGCTAGCCACTGAGCAGGGATAAGATTATTTGCTTAAACCTACTTCTTTTCTCTCTGACTAAAAATCTTTCTCTCCTCACCCAGTCTCTTCTACTTACTGGGACTTGCTGCTGTAACTTCTTTTTCTCTGACTGACAGACTCTGTCTGTTAACCTTCATTTCTTTGACCTAAAGAGGAGTCTCTCCTCCGGGTCACTTCCCTCACTTACACGTCAGATGCTAGAAATCCCTAATTAAAATAAAAAATCCTCCCCTTTTGTATGTTTCCAGTAACTCTGTAAAAATCACCCTTGCCTTTATAACGTTGCAGTATCGGCCTCCTCTGGGAGGCCACCCTTTTGAAAGAATAATTCTCTTACGGGCTGCCCGACGGCAAGAAGCTGTAGCATGGCAATCTGCTTGAATGAATGAAATGCTCTCTCTCTCTCTCTCTCTCTCTCTCTCTCTCTCTCTACCACAACACTGTAACACTGAAGTCGTGTATTTCACTCTCTCTCTCTCTCTCTCTCTCTCTCTCCTACACCACTGTAACTGCAGTCATGTATTTCAACCTCTCTCTCTCTCTCTCTCTCTCTCTCTCTCTGCACCACTGTACTCTGCAGTCGTATCTCTCTCTCTCTCTCTCTCTCTCTCTCTCTCTCTATTACACCAGTGTAACTGTAGTCATGCATTTCAATCTCTCTCTCTCTCTCTCTCTCTCTCTCTCTCTCTTTATATATATATATATATATATATACATATATATATATATATATATGCAGTCATGTATTTCGACCTCTCTCTCTCTCTCTCTCTCTCTCTCTCTCTCTCTCTTTATATATATATATATATATATATACATATATATATATATATATATATATTGAATGATAATCTAAAATTAAGGTTAAATGTTGCCAAAGAATATAGAAAATAAAAGAGAGAGAGAGAGAGAGAGGAGAGAGAGAGAGAGAGAGAGAGAGAGAGAAACTTCATTTATTGTAAATTGAAAGAAGAAATTGAACTCTTTAAAACTTCTTTAGAGAAAAGAGTTCTGAATTTCGAAAAAAAAAATCTTTTTGAAGGTTTGAGAATTATGGCCTAACTTTCTCCTGTTGCAGTTTGTTCAATGTTCTTACATAAATCATTTTTCAGTTATTCAGAATCAAGTGAAGTTCTCGTATGTCTTTCATTTTCATCATTTCACTGAAAGCTCAGGTTAAGATTTCAAAATAAGAATTAGCTACTTCAGAAAAATGTGGCTGAATTACTTTGTCATTTTTACAAAGTCCCGTGATTTCAGTAAATAATTAAGTTCATATTGACCGATATTACAATAGATTCTAGGACACCAAATCGAGACTGGTGTCGTATTTTTAGTTACATAAAAACTGTATTGTCATCATTGCATTTCTATTAATCCTTGGACTGTTAAAATGCCCTTACTAGAATCATTACATAAATTGACACAAGCTAAAAAACAGAAACTTAAAACCAAGAAGTAAAGTTTCTCAGTTGAAAAAACAAAAACAAATGATGATAATGATGTTTATGAAAGACCAGTAGACAAAATAAAACTGGAGAATAGATTAAGAATAGAAAATGGAGTTGGAAAACTATGAAAGAGAACAAAGTGAGGGAAGCAAGAAAACACATGTCCCTTAAACGGACCTGTAATTCAGACGTTATTAAGAAATCCTACTAATACTACTATAGATAAATGTTTGATGTGAATTAGTCACCAAAAATAATTTAAATTTTAAAATGAGAATTGCAGAATGAAGGTCTTTCAGAATCACGAGTAGTGATAAAAAATATTTTAAAAAATCAAAGTATTTCTAAAATCTATGGAAAATTATTTCAAACATAACATTGAGAATTATGAAATTTTAACCACCGTTAATAGATTATTTTTATCTTTAAAATCATAATAAAACTTTGTTCATAAGATGCTCCAAATTTTTTATTAGTGAACAAATTAGTTTTGTTTTTTTTTCCTCGCTAGAACTAAATGTACCAAGAGCCCGGGTTGTCACATGGCCAACATTTTCACTCGTACAACGTCCCTAAATATTATTAAAACAGGTTACTTTGAATAAAAGAAAACTATTGGGATAAAGATAACGCTGAAATAGGCAAAGAAATCATCATTATTGTATCAGTTTGTTGTCGCGCAAGATTTAAGATAATATTGTTATATTTATTATTTCATAATAATCAAATACCCTAAAGAAGACTATGTAATTTGCATCAGCTGCATAGTAACTATAGGTCTAGGCAAAGGCATTCTCTCTCTCTCTCTCTCTCTCTCTCTCTCTCTCTCTCGTCTCTCTCTCAATTGCATAAATATGAAAGAATAATGTAATTTGTCTAAAGAAATACGATTCGAACATCCGAGGAAAGAAAGAAAACGGAGTCATGGCTTCTGCTTCTTAAGCGTTGCATTGTAGGCCTATTTGACATTGCAGTCAGCAGGAACATCGTTGCTTTTGTGCAGGTTTTCCAAAATCCAGCAATTGTTTTCCTCCTGTGTTTCTTCAGTAGCAGAAAATACGATCAATTCAATTGTAGAATCATTAAAACAATTTCCCCTGGATTTAGACTCCCATTTTCAGTACCTTAGGCCAAACTTTTTCTCTTAATTAAGAGAAACTATTATAGTCAAGTTGAATTTCATGAATTAAAATTAAAATGTTATAATATTATGACTTTGAATTATATATATATATATATATATATATATATATTATATATATATATATATATATATATATATATGTATATATATATATTGTATCAAACAGAGCCTAAAAGTTTTGTTTAGACAGTCAGCTGCGAAAAATAAACAACGATTGTAGTGAATTCTTTGAAATTATTTGTGACTCTTCGATAGATATTCAAGTAAAGGCATTGAAATATTCATAGGCCTAGCAAAAATGGAGTATTGAAGTTGAAGGAGAAAATTCTTTCTTTTTTGAAGCACTTCTCAGTGACCCAGGGTTCAGACTAAACATATCATTATAGATAATATGTTTTTGATTCGCTTTATACTTCTTGCAACACACCAGGTATTTCTAAGCCATAATTGAAAAAAAGGTTCTAAACAGTTATGCTCTCACACTAGAGCGAAGACAACAGATGGGCTTAGCTATTCAAGTAACTGTCTTCTTCTTCTACTTACGATCTTATCAGCCCCATTGTATAGAAAGTTGGGTGGTCTAGTCAATTCTCTCCATCTATTTGTATTCCTTCCATCGATTGTACAGTAGATTAACACAAAATTTTTAATCAGCGATTTTATAATGAAACTTTTTTTCATATTTTTTTCTTTTAATTGTTATTTAAATATATAATTTTTAGAAGAATTCTGGTTACGTAGTAAAGCCTTTAAAAGCCAATGGAGAGATTCATATTGCATTGACTCGAAAAATTAGGCAAAGAAAACATGAGCCGTAACTAGAGAGGGATCCAGTGCAGTACTATCGTGCCAGTCAGTTCCCAGTAACTCTAGCAGTAGTATCTCAACGGGTACCTCGCCTTAGCCAATATACTACTGATTTATTTTATAAGAAAATTATTCAAAAATTCATTAATAACTGTAATGATGATTAATATTAAAGGCAACTAAATTTATCATTATTAACATTTGAAAAAAATTATGAATTTATTAACAAGTCTATGAAGTTTTCATAAAATATTCGAGTCTACTTAAATGGAGAAGATTTACTGAGGACTAATGGCAGTGATTTCTGTATCGTCCTGGATAACCTAAAGTTAAGAGGCTCGGGTTTCCGAGAGTCCTGCTTCGGGTTAAGCCCTAAGAAATCGACTCCGTTGAGGATCCTTCCTCTTGGGTGTCTTCCGATTCGGGACTACCTCTCGCTTTGGGGTTCCGAGACAGGGCAGGATAGGAAGAGAGTATCCTGTCACTGACGTCCCCCGGTTATCCATCTAAACAACAACAGGCCTTTTTTGGTCTGGTGTTGAACTCTCTCTCTCTCTCTCTCTCTCTCTCTCTCTCTCTCTCTCTCTCTCTCATCAAATCTTCCTTATCGTTTTCTTCTCTCCTCTACCTCCTTTTCATCATGACTTTTAATGGCTTATGCTCCTTCCTTCTTCATTTAGACTCTAAGTTAAGAAAGCTAAATATTTAACAACAGACTTTTAAAAAGTACTGCTATTGCGAATATTCTGGTCGATTTTCGTAGCTCCCTTGGTAAAGCCAATGTCTATAGAGCTTAGTTAAGTAAAGATTACTTTGAATGAAGGAAAATTATTGGGATAAAGATAGAATTTAAATAGGCAAAGAAATCATCACAATTCTATCATTTATATCAGTTTGTTGTCGCTTAAGCCTTATAATACTATTGCTTTCTCTCTGAAAGCTATTTTGTTCAATAATGTTAACAGGAACAAAAAAGTGGCTCTTTTCAACGCATTTTTATTGAAAGTCATGTTATTTAAAGTTTACCATAAAAAACCAGTTTTTGAATTGTGAACCAAAATCTTTAAAACATTACTTACCAATTTTCCACTCGCTCTGTAGACTGATAAGATTGTAGGTGTATATTTTGATCATTGGTGGCCAGATTCTTCTTCACTCAAGGGGTTAACTACAACAAAGTAATTGTTCATTGGCTACTGTCGTCTAGGTAAGAGACGCTTTAGCTATGGTAAGCAGCTCCTCTTGGAGAAGGACACTCCAAAATCAAACCATTGTTTTCTAATTCCCAATTACAGGCTGTCTTAGGCAAGAGCCCGTGGCCTGCACCTGCACCTTCAGTGCAGGTTATTCTAAAACGAACGAAATTAAGACAAACGACCTGATAAAAATATTTCAAGATGTCTCTTAGGGCTACGACTTGGAATTGCAATACTCAAGTCACAGTTAAAGCACTCCCTCGGGGAAAGGGGGTAGGACTCCTTCCTCTGAAGGATAATAGCAATAGTTCCTTTTCCATTAGTATCCAGCTGAGAAGAGGATCCAGTCCTTTTATATTCTCCTTATGAAGTCGAAGCCGATGTCGGTTTGATGCGGACGAGGTTTCTGGGAACAACGGCCTCCTAACGGCGAGAACAGAATAATCAGATTCATAATATTCTTATGTGTTATATCCTTTCATTTCGAAGATCGAAAATGATAATATTAAAACGAAGACATTTTCCAGTAGGAGTATATCCTCAGAGGGGAATGTCCTTCGCTGAAAATGCAAGAAAATATATATAAACGTTACACCTAAGCATTTCGAATTACTAAAATGTTCAGTCTTTTTCCAGGTAGTGAAATGCTTCCAGTTTTCAATTTCAAATTATCAACAGAGAGATCACAGTTTTAGTGGAACAAATAATTATGATCATATTAAATTAATCTTGCATTACAATAAATTGGATTTTGACATTATGACTCGAGTCGGGGATGAA
>NC_090741.1:32038553-32041053 GCF_036898095.1 Palaemon carinicauda | reverse complement strand
AAGACACAGAAATGTGACCATTTACTATTTCACTATTCAATTTGTCTATGTTGATTACGCTGATTATAGGAACATCAAATTACACAATAGTCATGCACCTTTGGGCATATAACTATTACTCCTTAAATTATTTGAATCTGTAATGAATAATGATACTCTCCATTCAAGGAAATTCATTTGGCAGCGCTGTCCCAAAATCGTCTCACCAACCTTAACTATGCTGATGATTGTTACCTTGGTCACTTGCACAGGGAGATGACTTAAATCCATATGTTCTGATGAAGAAAGGAAATAATAAACACTTTCCTAAGTAAACTCAGGTTACTTCCAATAGCATATGAAAAATTCACAACATTTTTTTGTGAAAATATTCATTCCTAATAAGGAAACGATCGTTGGACAATTTACAAACTACCAATTCTCTATCCTTTACCTTCCTACCACACTTTTTTTTACCCACGTGGTCGTCAAAAAATATACTATTTTAGTGAGGACAAGGTGCCTCTGATGCCATCTATTGGCAGTAAAGTAAAACTCGTAACGATGTAAGGGAGAGAGCTAGAGGGGGTGTCTGCGTTATTGTGCCTTTGGTGATGTACCAATATTGTTATTATACTAGTTTTTAACTACGATACATGCCATACCATGAAAAATGTTAATTATCGTTTGATTTCATATAAAGGTAATTGAAAATTGCATTAAATAACTGCGTAATTACTTGACCGTCTTGCCGATTTCAGTTCATGTGGCACTATGTGGGCCAATCCCCTTTGACCCCCAAGCGCAATTAAACTAACAATTGTTTGCTGATGAAATAGTTCTGTGACATTTATTGTGAAATTTGTAATTTCCTAAAATTTAAGCTGTGCTCAGACGACAAGGAATATCAAGTTCACGTGCGTCTGTTTTTTAACAATTTTTTGCCCAAATAGAAACGGAAATGAAGTGAAGAAAATTATAATGAGTGGATGATGGGGATAATTAGCAATTTGGTACTCCACTGCCAAGGCCATCTATTGGCCATGAAAAGAAACAATGTGTATTGCTCTTTAATCCTTGCATTCTGGAACCTTCCATGACGTCAGTTTGTTTTAAAAATAGAACAAAAATGGCCTACTTAATTGGAACTGAATATAATTCGTACCTACCTAACATATTTCTACATAAGTATCAATCTATCACACTTTTCCAATTGGATAGAATCATCCACATGAATAGAATAAAGGAAGTGTGCTGCCATCTTTTGATAAAAAGTAGAAACACTTGGATTCTATTCAAATTTAGAGGTGTGTAATTGCTAAAACATACTTTCATAGTAAAGAATTGGAACTCAGCCATAGAATTAAAAGCCCCAAATTTAACAAGATTTATTCATAATTGCAGCAAAAATACGTTGTTAGCTAATCATAAGTCTAATCATAGATATCAATGCCCTATAAAGTGTGCCTTATTACATGTACCAGGAGCGTTCTTTTTTTTCGGTCTGGGGCTATAGTTTGAAATAGCAGATGTATGAATTAGATTTAATGGGGAATACCTAAACTAATGAATATTTGCAAATAACTTAATTCTCTTTAGTGAATCATGGAATGAATTACAAAAGACGATAAAAGATTTAAATAGAAAAAAAACAGAATTGTAGGACTGAAAATGAATATGAGTAAAACTAGGTTTATACTCAATTGAATTCACTCGTCCATAAAACTCTTATTTGTTGTCTCTGCATTTTCATTGAACATTATCTTAGCACCCCCAGCATCCCTACTCATACACCCCTGCACCTCTATATGGCACCATCTTTTATGTTGCTTATTTAGAAACATGAAACAATTTTCCTGAAATCCGCACCAAGACTCTTTGACCGTTAGCTTAAAAGCGTTTCAGCGTTCCGTCTGACGCGGCAGTTTTTCGCAGTCATAATCGTTCTAAAAAACGTTCCTCTGTCAGCCTTGAAACCACTCTTCTTCTTCTTCTTCTTCTTCTCTTGCTCGGCAATGGATATTTTCTCAAAATGCTCTCCGGGGATTTTTCCAAAAACGGCAGAGAAATGGAAAAAACAATTAGGTCATGGAAGGAGAGAGCTTGATGAATGCTGAGCTGAAATCAGCTATAAAGAGATTATAAAAAGAAATTTCTACTTCTTAGATTTGGTACTTTTTATGACTGAAAGAGTGGTTGTTGTTTTTTACTTATTTTCTTTCTTTTCAGATATATCAAATTAATGAAATGATGACTTTTGAGGCTTTTAGAAATGCAGGTATATTGTATATCACATTAACTTGATGTGCACATTATTAATAAATGTAAGGGGTTTATAAGAAAAGTTTGACCGAACATAATTTCATTATTCGGTGTCTTTCTTCGAAGAAGTAGATGACTTCACCCATTGTTTTGATGCTAATCTTCTTGTTCTTATATCAACTTTCCTCCTTAGAATAAATACCACCACAAACCACATTCATTGCAAGGTTTATGGAGGTGAAGTTGCCAATCCCATGCT
>NC_090741.1:32003553-32031053 GCF_036898095.1 Palaemon carinicauda | reverse complement strand
ATATATAGAGAGAGAGAGAGAGAGAGAGAGAGAGAGAGAGAGAGAGAGAGAGAGAGAGAGAGAGAGAGAGAGAGATTCCCAAATACCAATTCTCCTTTTCAGTTTAAGCTGACATGAGGTGGGGATTATTAAGTAAATCTCAAGAGCTTAAAATGATTAAAATAATTACGTGATATGTCAAGTGATAGTAGTATTTAAATTTATTCTTATTATAATTAAGTTATTATTATGTGATTGCTCGGAGTCATATCCACATCAAGAATGTAAATGAAGGGGAATTTTTTATTAATTTACTACGACATATAAAAATCTAATGCGCTGTAAAAACTCTAATGTAATGGAGGAAATACAGCGATGGGAAGCAGGTTTTGCTTTACATATTTTACATAATCTCGACTTCACATATCGATCCAGACTCGGCTTTGTTAATTCGTGAGAAATCTCCAAAGTTTTGTATTCAATTAAAGAAATACAAAAGACTCTTATGTGCTGATACAGGAAGTGCACGGGTCCAAGTTATACAACTGGTTTCGATCAACAGATTCATACACAACTTAATTTCCTTAATAGCAGGTTAATAAAAGTTTTGACTCAGTAATTTAACTGAATGACATAACAATGGATGTACAGTTCTTAGCACTTCGTTTCTTTACTGTACGAATTTCAAACTGAAAATTGGTCCCTGAGTAATTCAAACAATTAAAGTTATTTTTCGTAATCAGAGAAAACAAGAGAACAGAAGTATCAGTGGCCACTTTCCTCTTGGTAAGGGTAGAAGAGACTCTTTAGCTATGGCAAACAGCTCTTCTAGAAGAAGGACACTCCAAAATCAAACCATTGTTCTCTAGTCTTGGGTAGTGCCATAGCCTCCATAACATGGTCTTCCACTATCTTGGGTTAGAGTTCTCTTGTTTGAGTGCACACTTCTTCTTCTTTGTCTGCATCTTTTCCCACTTCTATGTGGGGTCGATGTTACACTTGGACACACTATTCTATCTTATTTCTCTTCCTCTTGTTTTGTTAATGTTTTTATAGTTTATATAGGATATTTATTCTAATGTTACTGTTCTTGAAATATCTTATTTTTCCTTGTTTCCTTTCCTCACTGGGCTATTTTCCCTGTTAAAGCCCTTGGGCTTATAGCATCCTGTTTTTCCAAATAGGGTTGTAGCGTAGCCAATAATAATAATAATAATAATAATAGCCAAAAAGAAACTTAACTTTCGAACGATGTTATAGATTTCAAGTTTACTGCTTAAAAATGTTCCTCTGCAATGCAAAACTCGCCTTATATATAGCTTCGGGCCCCCCCCCAACCCCCTGATATGTTTTATATGGCTGTGTCACGTGATATCTTACAAAACCTCGTTTCCATAACGCTCTCTTATGGATCTTTGTAATAAAAGAACTCTACGTTTTCATAACATTAGAGGAGATAAATAAAAGTATTCCTAATCACTTGATAAAGACACTTTTATAAAGAAACCCCTATTTACTAAGATATAGCACAATGGCGTCACTTCCTCTCTAAGATCCACATTTGCATTGTTATTCGATCTAGGATATTCTAAAATACCCATATCACAAGAGATTTTTGCGTTGCAGATTCATTAAAAATCGCAATTTTCCTACTCTACTGATATAGATTTTACTGAGCAATTACATAATAATAAGTCATTGATAATAATGAATATAAATGCTTCTATCATTACTCATATCATGGTAATCATTTAAAGCTCTTAATCCTCCCTTCGACAGATTATTCCTAACAGTCATCTAAAATCCTTTTCAACTGCGTATTGTGAAGAACAAATTATAAGGTCATCTAACTTCAGAATTTATTCAATGGTGATGTCGAAGGAAATTTTCGAAATTAAATACGGCAAGTTTTGAGAAATTGGGTCTGATTGAACACTTGACCTTTTCATATCAAAATGTGAAAAGTCCTTTCCTGGGTAGATCACATACCAATGTGTAGTTAGTGTCGATCTCCTTTATAACAAAAACAAAACGTTTTTAAGATAAATTTACTCTTTATAAAGTATTCTTTTATAATGTAAGAAAATAAAAACTCTTTAGCTATGGTAAAGAGCTCTTCTAAGAGGACACTCCAAAATAAAACCATTGTTCTCTAGTCTTAGGTAGTGTCCTAGCCTCTATCCCATGATTTTCCACTGCCTTGGGTTAGAGTTATCTTGCTTGAGGGTACACTCAGGCACACTATTCTATCTGTTTCTTTTATTTCCTTTCCCCAATCGGTTAATTTTTCCATGGTGGAGCCCTTGGGCTTATAGCATCTTGCTTTTCAAACCAAGGTTGTAGTTTAGCAAGTAATAATAATAATAATAATAATAATAATAATAATAATAATAATAATAATAATAATAATAATAATAATAATAATGATAAGGGTTGTAGCCTAGCAGGTGCTAATAATAATAATAATAATAATAATAATAATAATAATATAAGGTTATTGCTTAGAAGATGATAATAATAATAATAATAATAATAATAATAATGATAATAATAATCATAAAAAAACATGAAATCTTAAACTCTAAAAAAAATTCTACGATTTATTACATTTTTGTTGCAACATCAAGTTGCAAAATCACATTATTGTTACTATTACAAGCCAAACTATAACCCTAGTTGGAAAAGCAAGATGCTATAAGCCTAAACGCTCCAATAGGGAAAAATAGCCCAGAGAGGAAAGGAAATAAGGAAATAAACAAACTACAATAGAAATAATAAACAAACACAATAAAATATTTTAAGAACAGCAACAACATTAAATGATACATGTTGTGTATTACCCGAATGACGGTGAGCAGGTGTCATAACAAGAAGCAGAGCTCATAATATGGTGGAATTGATTGTAACAGTCAACTTGTTCCAAAGGAAATGTAAATATAGATGTAAATGTTCAAACATTTTTGCTTTGAACTTTTTTTCCGTTTTCAATAGGTTTTGTGAACCCTGTTTTTTTTTTTTTGTTTTTTTTTTTTTTCTGACGACGGTGTTCATTTATGTTTTTCAATCTTCTGTTTAATGCTTTTTAATCTTCTGTTTCAACCAATTATAATCTAAGTTTCATCTCAAATAATAATTGGGACTTTTGTTTCAATGTTTTTTGGAATCCTGATTTTTTTTTTACTACTGTGAGCATTTATGTTTTTCAATCTTCTATTTTATTCATTTATAGTTTTCTGCTATTCCATCTTCAGTTTTACCTAATTATAAAATCATTTCCATCTCAAATATTCATTCGGGAATAGAGAGAGGAAAAATTTGCAGATATATTAAAAAACATACTTAGGGTTATGGTGGGCTGTTGGTAACGTCCCTTGCCTGCTGATCGCCAGAGTTTTACTCAAACTCGTTAGTTTCTTCAGTGTCTAAAACTTCACCATCATTTTGACCTAAGAATGGAGTGGGATGAGCCTATAGGTCTACCTGCTGAGGCATCAGTAGCTTTTGTCTGGCCCTCCCTGGTCCTATCTTGGGTGGAGAGGGGGCTTGGGCACTAATCATATGTATATATATGGTCAGACTCTAGGGCATCGTCCTGCTTGATAGGGCAATGTCACTGTCCCTTACCTCTGCCATTCATGAGCGGCCTTTAAATAAAAAATAATGACTCTTGGTATTCAAGAAAAATTATATTTTTTTTATCGCTTCGACCTTTAAAATTCTCTAATTTTTTTCTCTTTCTTTGGGAATTTAAGCTCAATACAAGTCCCATCTTTTTATGTTTAATTCTTGATTCGATCGAAATACTTTTGCATTGTAAAATATAAAGCTATCATTTCAATACAGGTTCGTTAAAATATATATAGCCGCTATTGGATAAGATTGAGAATCTGCAATATAACGAGATATTAATTCCTAAATCCAACTTTTAGAATACGTGTTTTCTAGAAAATATTGTTTATGTACTATAAAACAGAAGTTTCTCACGAGAGAATATTACATCCACGTCAAAATACTATAATTATCAAAGCTAAACTCGAAAAATAATACATAGAAGGAAAATCGTATTCCCAACCCGGATTGCAATAAATGTTACATCCTTATCCTCCGTCTCCATTACATTGCGAGAGTCCTTTGTCGCGGGTTGAAGGATCCAATCTTACCCACACCTTGGGAGGTGATTGGAGCCGGGGGCGGGGTCTCCGGAGCGCGCCTCAAGGACCAACAATATTTCGGGAATTTCGCTCCATTTCGGACCGGGTGAGGAACGTGGATCTTGGCGACTTCTTTTGGGACAACGATTGAAAGGTTTGTTTCCGCTTTGGTTCAGTCTTTTAGTTTCGAATTATGAATTGCAATAGTTTGGTTCTTTTTTTATTTTGACCTTTTTTTTTACAAGCATTTGATAACATCCAGTAATTTTTTATATTACACATCATTTGTTTCATATATATATATATATATATATATATATATATATGTGTGTGTGTGTGTGTGTGTGTGTGTGTGTGTTAACAGCACAATATCATTCTACGTGTTTAAATAAATGTGTGTAGAATAGATAGAAAGAAAAACACATGCATACACCCCCATATATATATATATATATATATATATATATATATATATATATATATATATATATATATATATATATATACATTTATGTGTATGTATGTGTATGTATATTTATGCACATATGTAAGATTTTTCCCAATGAGAAGAGGTGATATCTAAAGACTTTAGGGAGGAAGTTGCTGGCCTCATAACCTCATAACATCATAACCTCATAAGCTCACAACCTCTTGCACTTTTATCGAACCCAGATGTCGCTAGTCACCGTCACGTAATTGGGTCGACTGGTAGGCGGCAGCCAATTGCTTTACAATCGCTGGATCATTGATAACGCAAATCTATCATCAATAATACTAAACTAAGTTTATTTTTTTAATGAGGTGCATTTGTACTGACTCACAGGGGTGCCCCTCTAGCTCGGAAAAGTTTTCTACTAGCTGCTTGATTAGAATTATTTTGTCCAACCAATCAACTAGAAAGTAACTTTTACGAGCTAAAAGTCACCCCTGCGAGTCAGTACAGTTTCCTACTAGCCGATTGGTTAGAATTCTTTAGTCCAACCAATCAGCTAGTAGGAAACTTTTCCGAGCTAAAAGTCACCCCTGCGAGTCAGTACAGTTTCCTACTAGCCGATTGGTTAGAATTCTTTAGTCAAACCAATCAGCTAGTAGGAAACTTTTCCGAGCTAAAAGTCACCCCTGCGAGTCAGTACAGTTTCCTACTAGCCAATTGGCTAGAATTCTTTAGTCAAACCAATCAGCTAGTAGGAAACTTTTCCGAGCTAAAAGTCACCCCTGCGAGTCAGTACAGTTTCCTACTAGCCAATTGGTTAGAATTCTTTAGTCAAACCAATCACCTAGTAGGAAACTTTTCCGAGCTAAAAGTCACCCCTGCGAGTCAGTACAGTTTCCTACCAGCTGATTGGTTAGAATTATTTTATCCAACCAATCAGCTAGTAGGAAACTTTTCCGAGCTAAAAGGCACCCCTGCGAGTCAGTACAGTTTCCTACTAGCCGATTGGTTAGAATTCTTTAGTCAAACCAATCAGCTAGTAGGAAACTTTTCCGAGCTAAAAGTCACCCCTGCGAGTCAGTACGGTTTCCTACCAGCTGATTGGTTAGAATTATTTTATCCAACCAATCAGCTAGTAGGAAACTTTTCCGAGCTAAAAGTCACCCCTGCGAGTCAGTACAGTTTCCTACTAGCCAATTGGTTAGAATTCTTTAGTCAAACCAATCAGCTAGTAGGAAACTTTTCCGAGCTAAAAGTCACCCCTGCGAGTCAGTACAGTTTCCTACTAGCCAATTGGTTAGAATTATTTTATCCAACCAATCAGCTAGTAGGAAACTTTTCCGAGCTAAAAGTCACCCCTGCGAGTCAGTACAGTTTCCTACCAGCTGATTAGTTAGAATTCTTTAGTCAAACCAATCAGCTAGTAGGAATCTTTTCCCAGCTAAAAGTCACCCCTGCGAGTCAGTACAGTTTCCTACTAGCCGATTGGTTAGAATTCTTTAGTCAAACCAATCAGCTAGTTGGAAACTTTTCCGAGCTAAAAGGCACCCCTGCGAGTCAGTATAGTTTCCTACTAGCCGATTGGTTAGAATTATTTAGTCCAACCAATCAGCAAGTAGGAAACTTTTCCGAGCTAAAAGGCACCCCTGCGAGTCAGTACAGTTTCCTACTAGCCGATTGGTTAGAATTCTTTAGTCAAACCAATCAGCTAGTAGGAAACTTTTCCGAGCTAAAAGTCACCCCTGCGAGTCAGTACAGTTTCCTACTAGCCGATTGGTTAGAATTCTTTAGTCAAACCAATCAGCTAGTAGGAAACTTTTCCGAGCTAAAAGTCACCCCTGCGAGTCAGTACAGTTTCCTACTAGCCGATTGGTAAGAATTATTTAGTCCAACCAATCACCTAGTAGGAAACTTTTCCGAGCTAAAAGTCACCCCTGCGAGTCAGTACAGTTTCCTACTAGCCGATTGGTTAGAATTCTTTAGTCAAACCAATCAGCTAGTAGGAAACTTTTCCGAGCTAAAAGTCACCCCTGCGAGTCAGTACAGTTTCCTAATAGCCGATTGGTTAGAATTATTTAGTCCAACCAATCAGCAAGTAGGAAGCTTTGACGAGCTAAAAGGCACTCCTGCGAGTCAGTACAGTTTCCTACTAGCTGATTGATTAGAATTATTTTGTCCAACCAATCAGTTACTGGGAAACTATTCCGAGCTAAAAGGGCAGCCCTGCAAGTTAATGCAAATGCACCTCATTAAAAGAATGGTGTATATAATCTAGATTTCGTAGAAATTATTGCGTTATAGAACTGCATCTACGTCCACTGCTTCGAAAAGTCTAATTTCCCTTACTGGTCATGGCTAAGTTTAGCTCGTTCAAACTAAAATGTCTGCTAGATAAAGAAGTTTTGAATTCCATTCGTTATTTCTATGTAAGAGTTGGATCTCGTTTCTTAATTCAAACTTTCATTGGGAGCTATCCTTTGAAAATACAATAAGTTATTATCATATGCATAGAGATTTTTTTTTCAAATGATATTTTTAATGTCTGTTTATCATAGTCACAACACCAATAAGTATAAAAATGACTTAAATGTAGGTCCGTTCTTTTTATTATTATTATTATTATTATTATTATTATTATTCCCTTCCTCAAATCTGACTCAATATAGATTCCATCACTTTCAACCCATTCAAACTTCAAATTCTCAAGGACACCGTCACTAATCTCCCTCGAATATATCTCCACCTGTTGCGCATGCGGTAGCGGTATGGGCAAACAGCGCAATAAGTCTTGAGCGAATTTCCCTTACCGGCCGTATCTTACTTACACCAACAATGTTGCACAATTTGCCACGGCATTACTCCAAGTGAGTTGAAAGGCAAAGTCTACAGATGCTGGTTGTAAACGTGATTCTGACTGGCGCTTTATAGCCAAGGCTATAGCATTAATTACAAGAGAAATGGGGACGTTCTTAACCCGATTAATTTTTGTTATATTTCTTTTCCTACAGACTTTCTTTCAAGCAATAGCATCATCATCATCATCATCATCCTCATCATCATCCTCATCTCCTACGACTATTGACGCAAATGGCCTCGGTTAGATTTCGCAGTCGTCTCTATCTTGAGCTCCCAAATCAATACTTCTCCATTCGTCATCTCCTACTTCACGCTTCATAGTCCTGAGCTATGTAGGCCTGGGTCTTCCAACTCTTCCAGTGCTTTGTGGAGCCCAGATGAAAGTTTTGTGAACTAATCTCTTTTGGGGAGTGCGAAGAGCATGCCCAAACCATCTCCATCCACCCCCCACCATGTTCGTCATAATACCTAAAGTAAAATTAATCATTTGATATCCATTTGCGTATGATGTTTTGACGTTACTGAATTGGATACAAAAGTGAGAATTTACATATAATTTTCCTTTTGAAATCCTCAATAAACTTTGGGTTTGTTATCAGTTTGAGGAAGATATATATTTTGAATCCACGATTTAATAAACTATGTGCATATATATATATATATATATATATATATATATATATATATATATACATATATAAATATGTTAAGCGAGACAGAATATATGTATATATATATAAATATCTTTTTAATGAGGTGCATTTGTACTGACTCACAAGGGTGCCCTTCTAGTTCGGAAAAGTTTCCTACTAGTTGGTTGGTTAGAATTATTTTATCCAACCAATCAGCTAGTAGGAAACTTTTCCGAGCTAAAAGGCACCCCTGCGAGTCAGTACATTTTCCTACCAGCTGATTGGTTAGAATTATTTTGTCAAACCAATCAGCTAGTAGGAAACTTTTCCGAGCTAAAAGGCACCCCTGCAAGTCAGTACAGTTTCCTACCAGCTGATTGGTTAGAATTATTTTGTCAAACCAATCAGCTAGTAGGAAACTTTTCCGAGCTAAAAGGCACCCCTGTGAGTCAGTACAGTTTCCTACTAGCCGATTGGTTAGAATTCTTTAGTCAAACCAATCAGCTAGGAGGAAACTTTTTCGAGCTAAAAGGCACCCCTACGAGTCAGTACAGTTTCTTACTAGCTGATTGATTAGAATTATTTTGTCCAACCAATCTGTTACTGGGAAACTATTCCGAGCTAAAAGGGCAACCCTGCGAGTTAATGCAAATGCACCTCATTAAAAAAATGTAGTATATAATCTAGATTTCGCAGAAATAATTGCGTTATAGAACTGCATCTACGTCCACTGCTTCGAAAAGTCTAATTTCCCTTTCTGGTAATGGCTAAGTTTAGCTCGTTCAAACTAAAATGTCTGCTAGATAAAGAAGTTTTGAATTCCATTCGTTACTTCTATTTAAGAGTCGGATCTCCTTTCTTAATTCAAACTTTCATTTGGAGTTACCCTTTGAAAATACAATAAGTTATTATCATATGCATATAAATTTTTTTTAAATAAGAGTTTTAATGTCTGTTTATCATAGTCACAACTACCACTAAGTCAAAAATGACTTAAATGTAGGTGCGTCCTTTTTAATATTATTATTATTATTATTATTATTATTATTATTATTATTCCCTTTCTCAAAGCTGACTCAATATAGATTCCCTCACGTTCAACCCGGTCAAACTTTAAATTCTCAACGACACCGTCACTAATCTCCCTCGAATATATCTCCACCTGTTGCGCATGCGGTAGCGGTATGGGCAAACAGCGCAATAAGTCTTGAGCGAATTTCCCTTACCGGCCGTATCTTACTTACACCAACAATGTTGCACAATTTGCCACGGCATTACTCCAAGTGAGTTGAAAGGCAAAGTCTACAGATGCTGGTTGTAAACGTGATTCTGACTGGCGCTTTATAGCCAAGGCTATAGCGTTAATTACAAGCGAAATGGGGACGTTCTTAAGCCAATTAATTTGTTCTTTGTTCTATTTCTTTTCCTACCGACTTTCCTTCAAGAAATATCATCATCATCTCCACCTACGCCTATTGACGCAAAGTGTCTTGTCATCATCATCTCCTCGTACGCCTATTGACGCAAATGGCCTCGGTTAGATTTCGCCAGTCGTCTTTATCTTGAGCTCCCAAGTCAATACTTCTCCATTCGTCATCTCCTACTTCACGCTTCATAGTCCTCTGCCATGTAGGCCTGGATCTTTCAACTCTTCCAGTGCTTTGTGGAGCCCAGATAAAAGTTCGGTGAAGTAATCTCTTTTGGTGAGAGCGAAGAGCATGCCCAAACCATCTCCATCCACCCCCTACCATGATCGTCATAATACCTAAAGTAAAATTAATCATTTGATATCCACTTGCGTATGATGTTTTTACGTTACTGAATTGGATACAAGCATGAGAATTTACATCTAATTTTCCTTTTGAAATCCTCAATAAATTTTGGGTTTGTTATCAATTTGAGGAAGATATATATTTTGTATCCACGATTTCATAAACTATAACAGATAAAATTTCCTCATAAAGGCTGATAAATCCGAAGTTTATTATTTACTATTGTATACGCCATGTCAATAATGATAGGTAAATATTGAGATGGAATTGCACACACATGCACACGCAATCCCCTCTCTCTAGGGTATGACTACTCTCTCTTCACCTACCCGAGGAACGGGGAGAGCTGATTGAGACAATATATATATATATATATATATATATATATATATATATATATATATATATATATATATGTATATATATGTAGATATATATACAGTATATATATATATATATATATATATATATATATATATATATATATATATGTATACATATACATACATAGATGTATATATATGTTAAGCGAGACAGAATATATATGTATATATATATATATATATATATATATATATATATATATATATATATATATTATATATATATATTTATATATATATATATATATATATATATATATATATATGTGTGTATATATATATATACATACATATATTTATATATATGTTAAGAGAGACAGAATATACATATACATATATATATATATATATACATGTATATATATGTATATATATGTAGATATATATATATATATATATATATATATATATATATATATATATATATATACATACATATATATATATATATATATATACATATATATGTATACATATACATACATAGATGTATATATATGTTAAGCGAGACAGAATATATATATATATATATATATATATATATATATATATATATATGTGTGTGTGTGTGTGTGTATATATATGTATATATACATACATATATTTATATATATGTTAAGAGAGACAGAATATATATATATATATATATATATATATATATATATATATATATATATATATATATACATGTATATATACATATATACTGTATATGTATATATATATATATATATATATATATATATATATATATATATATATATATATATATATTTCCGGTCACGCTTCAAGCACTCAGCTCTACCCGTCCCTCGGGTAGGGGGAGAGAGAGTAGACATACCCTGGAGAGAGGGGATTTGCTCTTAATTAAATAGGAGAGATGATTTATTCCTTTTTGGTAGGGGGAGTTCCCGCCCCCTCCCCTAACAACCCAATAAGGGACAAAAGAAGTTAAGAGTTTGTGGCACGAATAGAATACGCATAATACCCATAATACCTATGAAATATGCTTAATAACTATAATCCCTATAATACCTATATAATACGCATAATACCTATAATACCTATATGATACGCATAATACCTATAAAATACACATGATAACTATAATCCATATAATACCTATATAATACGCATAATACCTATAATACCTATAATACCTTTACGATACCCATTATACATATAGTATCTATCAATCTGATAATTTACGGATTAGTTCGCCTTTTACATAATTTGTTTTTTCCTTGGTTAGACTCCAAACTTTTACTAAAAGTATTTTTGTTAAACCTTAGAAATAATTTGATGATATTTTATACTATCACGATACCTAAGTTTATATCTAAATTTATGAAAGTTCAATTCTAATGTTATTACTGTTCTGAAAATATGTTATTTTAATTGTTCATTAATTCTCTAGGTTAGTTTTCCCTTTTGGAGCCCTTTGGCTTTTAGCATCCTGCTTTTCCAACTAGGGTGGTAGCTTAGCTTGTAATAATAATAATAATAATAATAATAATAATAATAATAATAATAATGATAATAATAATAATTAGCCAGTCATTAAAAGTACCCAGTTATAAACATAAAACTTTCGTATACTAAGTAGGTTTACGTTGTGAAACACACTATAAATGTACTGTTGGTCCAGTATTTATGTTCTCATAAAAGTTTTTTTTTTTTTTATTTATTGGCAGGATTCGCCACCATCCAATATTTTATATCCTGTGTTAATTTACGTGAGATACCAGAAAGGATACCTTGGATTGATATAAGCAAGTTTCTTAAAAATATTACCGATAGTCATCTCAACGGTAGTAGACTGCAGGTAGGTGTCCTCATTTTAATTTTAAGGCTCAGACCAGGTAAAAAATATAATGATAATATTTATAATGCTATTTTATATGAAGAATACAAGCAGTTTGTTTTACCGTATGCACCCCATGCAAGGTTGGCTACTCAATAATGGTGAATGTTTTTAGATCTTTTATTTTTGTAGAGATTGCGATGTATAACGCCATATGTTTAAGGTTGTATTCACAATCAAGATTTTAATCAGGATTCTTTGTAACAGGTGAGTTCGTGATAAGTCTTTTACACTTCTTTTGTTACCAAAATAGTTTGAGCTATTGTTACGTCATCGGCAACATTAGCAGCAAAAAAGCGGCCTGGGGTATATAGCCACCATCCCCCCACCCTGCCCCACTCCTCTTATTCCCATGTGTGTGTGTCTGTTTCGTGTGTATGTTTGTGTGTATTCTCAAATAAGTTACATATACCTTTGTTACAAAACTTATTTTGGTTCGGTATGACAATTATTCAGCTATAAAGGAAATATTTGAGACTCCTTTCAATAAATGAAAATCATGGTTGTCAGCGATAATGTATAATACAAAAACACACACACACATACACTTATATATATATATATATATATATATATATATATATATATATATATATATATGTGTGTATATATATATATATATATATATATATATATATATATATATATATATACACACACACACACACACACACACATATATATATATATATATATATATATATATATATATATATATATATATATGTATATATATATTACAACAATAGCGAATGCAGCCGTATCTAGTCCATTGCAGGATAAAGGCCTCAGACATGTCCGTATTCATGTCTAGGGTTTAGCCATTTCCACCACAGCATTAGTCACTAAAGATTGGTGACGGTGGAAGATTTTAGTTTGGTCACTCACAGCAAAGCAACTTTTTATGGGTGGCCCTGACTAGTACAGCTTTGCTGATCATGGTGATACACAAACCCTTTTACCATTTTAAGGTATCCCCACTCAGAAAGGGATATATATATATATATATATATATATATATATATATATATATATATATATATATATATATATATGGCTGTGTGTATGTGTGTGCGTGTTTTTAGTACATAAATGAAGACAGGAACAAGTAAAAATAATAAAAATCTATGAAATAAGTTGCTGAAATTTTTTTTTGTAATAATGCAATGCAGTGAAAAGAGAGAGAGAGAGAGAGAGAGAGAGAGAGAGAGAGAGAGAGAGAGAGAGAGAGAGAGAGAGAAAGTGGCGAGATTACATTATCAATAAATCTGATAAAGCTATTACTCCAAATGGCAAAAATACATTATTCCATAATAACACTGAACGACAAAAAGTATTTTAGTGGAAATCTATTTCCATTAATATGGATTTCGCCCAGAATTCCAAATAAGCGGCTCACACTGTAGGTCAGGCGATATAACGTGTTTGTTTTGTGTTAATAATTACTGAATATAAAATATTCGAACGATTCTCAGGCTATGTGCGTTCATGCAACTGCTTTGTTGGAGGAATAAAACAAATTGGAAATAGTTTAGTCACTTTAATCTGTGACTATTTGCGTCCATTCAAACACTTTGTTTAGAAAACAGTGGAAACTAAAGGGGCACTCAGTAGAGCGCAGACATCCGCCGAGGTAGCTTATTTCTCAACCTTTTGCTTGACCTTGACCTTGACCTTTGACCTTAACATGTATTAATTGGCGTGGATTTTCATGCATTTAAATATGAACCAAGTTTGAAGTCTCTCTGACAACGATGTCCAAAATTATGGTTGAGTATGTGAATTGGACATTTTGCTTGGCCTTTCACCTTTACTTTCCAGAATTTAATCAATTCTAGCTGTTTACATAAAAGTTAACCCGTGCAAGTTTCATTACTCTACAATTAAAATGGCCAAAAAGCTGTTCACAAACAAACACACACACAGACAAACAAGCAAACTCACAAACAGGGGTGAAAACATAACCTCCTTCCAACTTCGTTGGTGGAGGTAATAAATGATGGATCATATAAACACTTAAGTATAACATATATGTAAAATATATTTTAGGCGTAGGCCTACTCTATACAGACCTCAATCCAGAGGACGAGAAAAGGCACAATAAGTTGAACAAGGATAACATGAATGTAAAATAGTTTACAGGTTTAGGCCTACTCTATCCAGACCTCAATCCTGTGGTACAGGAATTTGAAAAAAAAAACTCTTGTTAAAGCTGTTAGTCTTATTTCTGTAGTTAGGTTTCATTTGAAACAAAGATAGAACAAAGAATATCTTTCATAGCAAATGTCTTTTTTAATCTGCAATTCAATACATAAGATATTGTGTCTTCAAAAACGGGAATAATGTCTTTCCTGAAATGTAGGTTAAATTATGAAATACTTGACGCCACAGGTGCTCTACCATTAATATCAATATCTAACAGTAATATGCACACACACATACATATATATATATATATATATATATATATATATATATATATATATATATATATATATATATATATACACTAATTCCCAGATACCAATTCTCCATTTCAGTGTAAGCTGACATGAAAGTGGGGATTATTAAGTATATCTCAAGAGCTTAAAATGATTAAGATGATTACATGATATGTGAAGTGATAGTAGTATTTATATTAATTATCATCATAATTAAGTTATTATTATGTGATTGCTCGGAGTCATATATACATCAAGAATGTAAATGAAGGTGGATTCTTTGATTAATTTACTACGACATATAAAAATCTAATGCTCTGTAAAAACTTTATTGTAAAGGAGGAAATGAAGTGATGTGAAGCAGGTTTTTCTTTACATATTTTACATAATCTCGACTTTACATATCGATCCAGACTCACCTTTGTTAATTTGTGAGAAATCTCAAAAGCATTGTATTTGATTAAAGAAATACAAAAGACTCTTATGAGTTGATACAGGAAGTGCACGGGTCCAAGTTATACAATTGGTTTCGATCAACAGATTCATACACAACTTAATTTCCTTAATAGCAGGTTAATAAAAGTTTTGCCTCAGTAATTTGACCGAAGGACATAACTGTTACACAGTTCTCAGCATTTCGTTTCTTTACCGTAAGCATTTCAAAATGAAAATTGGTCATTGAGTGATTCAAACAATTGAAGTTATTTTTCGAAATCAGAGACGTACGAGAGAACAGGAGTATCAGTGGTCACTTTCCTTTTGGTAAGGGTAGAAGAGACTTTTAGCTATAGAAAGCAGCTATTCTAGAAGAAGGACACTCCAAAATCAAACCATTGTTCTGTAGTCTTGGGTAGTACCATAGCCTCTGTACCATGGTCTTCCACTGTCTTGGGTTAGAGTTCTCTTGCTTGAGGGTACACTCGGGCACACTATTCTGTCTTATTCCTCTTCCTTCTGCTTTGTTAAATTCTTTATAGTTTATATAGGAAATGTTTATTTTGATGTTACTGTTCTTAAAATATTTTATTTTTCCTTGTTTCCTTTCCCCACTGGGCTATTTTTCCTGTTAGAGCCCCTGGCCTTATAGCGTCCTGCATTTCCAACTAGGGTTTTAGCTTAGAAAGTAAAATGATAATAATAATAATAATAATAATAATAATAATAGTAATAATAATAATAATAATAATAATAGCCAAAAAGAAACTTAACTTTCGAACAATGTTATAGGCTTCATGTTTACTGCTTAAAAATGTGCCTCTGCAATGCAAAACTCGCCTTATATATAACCCCCCCCCCACCCCCACGATACGTTTTATATGGCTGTGTCACGTGATACCTTATAAAACCTCGTTCCCATAACGCTCTCTTATGGATCTTTGTAATAAAAGAACTCTACGTTTTCGAAACATTATAGGAGATAACTAAAAATATTCCTAATCACTTGATAAATACACTTTCATAAAGAAACATCTATTTACTAAGATATAGCACAATGACGTCATATCCTCTCTAAGATCCACATATGCATAGTTATTCGATCTAGGATATTCTAAAATACCCGTATCACAAGAGATTTTTGCGTTGATTATTCATCAAAAATCGCAATTTACCTACTCAACAGATATAGATCTTACTGAGCAATTACATAACAATAAGTTAATGATAATAATGAATATAAATGCTTCTATCATTACTCATATCATGGTAACCATTCTAAGCTCTTAATCCTCCCTTCGACAGATTATTCCTAACAGTCATCTAAAATCCTTTTCAACTAAGTATTATGAAGAACAAATTATAAGGTCTTTTCGAAATAACGTTAGATATTATCATTATCAGGACTTGGTAAAGTCATCTAACTTCAGAATTTAATCAATGGTGATATCGAAGGAAATTTTCGAAATTAAATATGGAAAGTTTTGAGAAATTGGGCGTGATTGAACACTTTTGAACTTTTCATATCAAAATGTGAAAAGTCCTTTCCTGGGTTGATTATATACCAATGTGTAGTTTAATGTTGAACTCATTGATCCCCAAAAACGTTTTTAAGATAAATTTACTCTTTACAAAGTATTCGTTTATAATGGAAGAAAATAAAAACTCTTTAGCTATGGTAAAGAGCTCTTCTAAGAGAAAGACACTCCAAAATCAAACCATTGTTCTGTAGTCTTGGGTAGTGTCCTAGCCTCTATCCCATGATTTTCCATTGTCTTGGGTTAGAGTTATCTTCCTTTAGGGTACACTCGGGCACACTATTCTATCTCTTTCTTTTATTTCCTTTCCTCACTCGGTTATTTTTTCCCTGTCGGAACCTTTGGGCTTATAGCATCCTGCTTTTCTAACTAGGGTTGTAGCTTAGCAATTAAAAATAATAATAAAAGAAAAATGTAACGATTTATTACATTTTTGTTGCAACATCAGATTGCACAATCATATCTTTATTACTGTTACAAGCCAAACTATAACCTTAATTGGAAAAGTATGATGTTATAAGCCTAAAAGCTCCAACAGGAAAAAATGGCCCAGTAAGGAAAGGAAATAAGGAAATAAATAAACTACAAGAGAAGTAATTAACAAACAAAATAGAATATATTAAGAAGAGCAACAACATTAAATGACACATGCTGTGTATTACCCAAATGAAGGTGAGCAGGTGTCATGACAAGAAGCAGAGCTCATAATATGGTGCAATTGATTGTAACTGTCAACTTGTTCCCAAAGGAAATGTAAATATAGATGTAAATGTTCAAGCATTTTTGCTTTGAACATTTTTTCTTCCGTTTTCAAATGTGTTTTGTGAATCCTTTTTTTTTTTCTTTTTTTTTGACGACCGTATTCATTTATAGTCTCCAATCTCCTATTTAATTCATTTATATTTTTATGCTTTTTAATCTTGCGATTTACCAAATTATAATCTAATTTTCATCTCAATTAGTAATTGGGACTTTGATTTTTTTCAATGTTTTTTGTGAATCCGGTTTTTTTTTCTTTCTTTCTTTTTGTTACTACTGTGAGCGTTTATGTTTTTCAATCTTATATTTCATTCATTATAGTTTTATGCTTTTTAATCTTCTGTTTTACCAAAATGTAATATAATTTTCATCTTAAATAATAATTGTGACTTTGAAATTTTTTTCTGTTCTTAATATTTTTTTGTGAATCCTGTTATTTTGACGACCTTGTGCATTTGTGTTTTTCAATCTTATGTTTTATTCATATATGTTTATGCTTTTTAATCTTCCGTTTTACCAAATTGCCAATGTTTTTTTCTATCCTGTTTTTTTTTTTTTTTTTTGTTTGGCGACCGTAAGCATTTATATTATTCAATCTTCTATTTTATTCATTTATAGATTTATGCTATCTTATCTTCCATTTTTCCTAATTATGATATCCTTTTTATCTTAAATAATCACGGGGAAATAGAGAGAGGAAATTATGGCAGATATATTAGAAGATATACTTAGGGTTGTGGTGGCCTGTTGGTTACGTCTCTTGCCTGGTGATCGCCAGACTGGGATTCTAGTCCTTCTCAAACTTGTTAGTTAATTTATTGTCTGCAACCTCACCATCATTGTGGGCTAAGGATGGGGTGGGGGGAGCCTATAAGTCTACCTACTGAGTCATGAGCAGCCTTTGCCTGGGCCCTCCCTGGTCCTAGCATGGGTGGAGAGGGGCTTGGGCGTTGACCATATGTATACTGCATATGGTCAGCCTCTTAGGCATTGTCCTGCTTTTTAGGCAATGTTACTATCCTTTACCATTGCCATTCATGAGTAACCTTTGAATAAAAAATTAAGGCCCTTGATATCCAATAACAATATATTTTTTTCTATTGCTTCGATCTTTAAAATCCTCTCAATTTTCTCGCTTTCTTTGGGAATTTAAGCTCAATACGAGTCCCATCCTTTTGTGCTTAATTCTGGATTCGATCGAAATACTTTTGTATTGCAAAATGTAAAACTATTATTTCAATACAGGCTCGTTAAAAATGATATACCTGCTATTACATAAGAATCAAAATCTGCAATATAACGAGAATATAATTCATCAAGACAACTTCTAAAAGGAGTCTTTTCTAGAAAATATTGTTTATTTACTATAAAACAGTGAACTTTCTCAGCCGAAAATATTACATCCACGTCAAAATACTATAAACAACAAAGTTAAACTCGAAAAAATACATAGAAGGAAAATTGTATTCCCAAACCGAATTGCAATAAATGTGACATCCTTATCCTCCATCTCCATTACATTGCTAGAGTCCTTTGTCGCGGGTCAAAGAATCCAATACCACCCACACCTCGGGAGGTGATTGGAGCCGAGGACGGAGGCTCCGGAGCGCGCCTCCAGGACCAACGATATTTCGGGAATTTCGCTCCATTTCGGACTGGGTGAGGAACGTGTATCTTGGCGACTTCTTTTGGGACATGGCTTGAAAGGTTTGTTTTCGCTTTGGTTCAGTCTTTTAGTTTTGAATCATGAATTGCAATATTGTGGTTCTTTTTTTGTTGTGATGTGATATCATCCAGATATTTTTTTTATATTACACGCAATTTGTTTCACACAAACACACATCTATATATATATATATATATATATATATATATATATATATATATATATATATATATATATATATATATATATATATATATATATATATATATATGTATGTATATATATACATAAATATGTGTGTGTTAATGGCGCAGTTTTATTCTACGGGTTTAAATAAATGTGTGTGAATATTATATAGAATGATAAACACACACTTATAGCCCCACATACACACCCGTATATATATATATATATATATATATATATATATATATATATATATATATATATATATATATATATATGTTTATGTATGTGTATGTATACTTATGTACATATCGCTTTTCCCTTACTAAGAGGAGATGATATCTAAAGACTTTAGGGATGAAGTTGCTGGCCACATAACCTCTTGCACTTTTATCGAACCCAGATGTCGCTAGTCACCTTCATGTAAATGGGTCGACTGGTAGGAGGCAGCCAATTGCTCTACACTCGCTGGATCATTGATAACGCAAATCTCTCATCAATAATACTATACTCGGCTTATCTTTTTAATGAGGTGCATTTGTACTGACTCACAAGGGTGCCCTTCTAGTTCGGAAAAGTTTCCTACTAGTTGGTTGGTTAGAATTATTTTATCCAACCAATCAGCTAGTAGGAAACTTTTCCGAGCTAAAAGGCACCCCTGCGAGTCAGTACAGTTTCTACCAGCTGATTGGTTAGAATTATTTTGTCAAACCAATCAGCTAGTAGGAAACTTTTCCGAGCTAAAAGGCACCCCTGCGAGTCAGTACATTTTCCTACCAGCTGATTGGTTAGAATTATTTTGTCAAGCCAATCAGCTAGGAGGAAACTTTTCCGAGCTAAAAGGCACCCCTGCGAGTCAGTACATTTTCCTACCAGCTGATTGGTTAGAATTATTTTGTCAAACCAATCAGCTAGTAGGAAACTTTTCCGAGCTAAAAGGCACCCCTACGAGTCAGTACAGCTTCCTACCAGCTGATTGGTTAGAATTCTTTAGTCAAACCAATCAGCTAGTAGGAAACTTTTCCGGGCTAAAAGGCACCCCTGCGAGTCAGTACATTTTCCTACCAGCTGATTGGTTAGAATTATTTTGTCAAACCAATCAGCTAGTAGGAAACTTTTCCGAGCTAAAAGGCACCCCTGTGAGTCAGTACAGTTTCCTACTAGCCGATTGGTAAGAATTATTTTATCCAACCAATCAGCTAGTAGGAAACTTTTCCGAGCTAAAAGGCACCCCTGCGAGTCAGTACAGTTTCTACCAGCTGATTGGTTAGAATTATTTTGTCAAACCAATCAGCTAGTAGGAAACTTTTCCGAGCTAAAAGGCACCCCTGCGAGTCAGTACATTTTCCTACCAGCTGATTGGTTAGAATTATTTTGTCAAACCAATCAGCTAGTAGGAAACTTTTCCGAGCTAAAAGGCACCCCTGCGAGTCAGTACAGCTTCCTACCAGCTGATTGGTTAGAATTCTTTAGTCAAACCAATCAGCTAGTAGGAAACTTTTCCGAGCTAAAAGGCACCCCTGTGAGTCAGTACATTTTCCTACCAGCTGATTGGTTAGAATTATTTTGTCAAACCAATCAGCTAGTAGGAAACTTTTCCGAGCTAAAAGGCACCCCTGCGAGTCAGTACAGCTTCCTACCAGCTGATTGGTTAGAATTCTTTAGTCAAACCAATCAGCTAGTAGGAAACTTTTCCGAGCTAAAAGGCACCCCTGCGAGTCAGTACATTTTCCTACCAGCTGATTGGTTAGAATTATTTTGTCAAACCAATCAGCTAGTAGGAAACTTTTCCGAGCTAAAAGGCACCCCTGCAAGTCAGTACAGTTTCCTACCAGCTGATTGGTTAGAATTATTTTGTCAAACCAATCAGCTAGTAGGAAACTTTTCCGAGCTAAAAGGCACCCCTGTGAGTCAGTACAGTTTCCTACTAGCCGATTGGTTAGAATTCTTTAGTCAAACCAATCAGCTAGGAGGAAACTTTTTCGAGCTAAAAGGCACCCCTACGAGTCAGTACAGTTTCTTACTAGCTGATTGATTAGAATTATTTTGTCCAACCAATCTGTTACTGGGAAACTATTCCGAGCTAAAAGGGCAACCCTGCGAGTTAATGCAAATGCACCTCATTAAAAAAATGTAGTATATAATCTAGATTTCGCAGAAATAATTGCGTTATAGAACTGCATCTACGTCCACTGCTTCGAAAAGTCTAATTTCCCTTTCTGGTAATGGCTAAGTTTAGCTCGTTCAAACTAAAATGTCTGCTAGATAAAGAAGTTTTGAATTCCATTCGTTACTTCTATTTAAGAGTCGGATCTCCTTTCTTAATTCAAACTTTCATTTGGAGTTACCCTTTGAAAATACAATAAGTTATTATCATATGCATATAAATTTTTTTTAAATAAGAGTTTTAATGTCTGTTTATCATAGTCACAACTACCACTAAGTCAAAAATGACTTAAATGTAGGTGCGTCCTTTTTAATATTATTATTATTATTATTATTATTATTATTATTATTATTCCCTTTCTCAAAGCTGACTCAATATAGATTCCCTCACGTTCAACCCGGTCAAACTTTAAATTCTCAACGACACCGTCACTAATCTCCCTCGAATATATCTCCACCTGTTGCGCATGCGGTAGCGGTATGGGCAAACAGCGCAATAAGTCTTGAGCGAATTTCCCTTACCGGCCGTATCTTACTTACACCAACAATGTTGCACAATTTGCCACGGCATTACTCCAAGTGAGTTGAAAGGCAAAGTCTACAGATGCTGGTTGTAAACGTGATTCTGACTGACGCTTTATAGTCAAGGCTATAGCATTAATTACAAGCGAAATGGGGACGTTTTTAGGCCGATTAATTTGTTCTTTGTTCTGTTTCTTTTCCTGCTGACTTTCCTTCAAGAAATATCATCAGCAACATCATCGTCCATCATCATCTCCACCTACGCCTATTGACGCAAAGTGTTTTGTCATCATCATCTCTTACGCCTATTGACGCAAAAGGCCTCGGTTAGATTTCCCCAGTCGTCTCTATCTTCAGCTTTTAGTTCAATACTTATCCATTCGTCATCTCCTACTGCACGCTTCATAGTCCTCAGCCATGTAGGCCCGGATCTTCCAACTCTTCTAGTGCCTTGTGGAGCCCAGTTGATAGTTTGGTGAACTAATCTCTCTTGGGGAGTGCGAAGAGCATCCCCAAACCATCTTCATCTACCCCTCACCATGATCGTCATAATACCTAAAGTAAAATTAATCATTTGATATCCATATGTGTATGATGTTTTGACGTTACTGAATTGGATACAAACGTGAGAATTTACATCTAATTTTCCTTTTGAAATCCTCAATAAACTTTGGGTTTGTTATCACTTTGAGGAAGATATATATTTTGTATCCACGATTTCATAAAGTATAACAGATATATTTCTTCATAAAGCCTAATATATCCGAAGTTTATTATTCACTATTGTACGCGCCATGTCAATAATGATAGCTAAATATTGAGATGGAATTGCACACACATGCACACGCAATCACCTCTCTCCAGAGTGTGACTACTCTCTCTTCCCCTACCTGAGGGACGGGGAGAGCTGATTGAGACTATATATATATATATATATATATATATATATATATATATATATATATATATATATATATGCATATATATGTTAAGCGAGACAGAATATATATATATATATATATATATATATATATATATATATATATATATATATATATATATATATATATATATACATATATATATATATATGTATATATATACATATATACTGTATATATATATATATATATATATATATATATATATATATATATATATATATATATATATTCTGTTTCGCTCAACTCTCCCCGTCCTCAGGTAGGGGGAGAGAGAGTAGACATACCCTGGTGAGAGGGGATTTGCTCTTAATTAAATAGCGGAGATGATTTATTGCTTTTGGTAAGGGGAGTCCCCGCCCCCTCCCCTAACAACCCAATAAGGGACAAAAGAAGTTAAGAGTTTGTGGCACGAATAGAATACGCATAATACCCATAATACCTATGAAATAGGCTTAATAACTATAATACCTATAATACCTATATAATACGCATAATACCTATAAAATACGTATAATAGTGTACCAACCGTGTGTCACACAATTGTACATAATTATTTTGTATATATTATGCTTGTATCTGCGCTCTTCCCTCGCACTAAAAAGAACCTGAATGATCATGTCTCCGTTTTGCTCTGTAACATTGTTTGTCTCTCGAACAGGTCATGTCCTGTTGCCTTGAGGTTTTGTATATAAAGAAGAGTGTTCCTAAATAAATAACTCAGTCGTTTCCAATCTGCCTTTGAGTTCACAACTCCTCTCTCGGCCCGTCACATTGGTGACCCCGGAAGTCGACTCGCTCCCACTGCCTTCCACCCCCACCTCCCTCGCCCCTCCATCGTTGGTAATATGACGGAGGCGGACTCTACCCCAGCAGTTGGCACTGCGGCCGCTCCATTGAATCTTTCACCGTTCGCTAGCGGAGAGGCGTTCGCTTGGTTTCAACGCGCTGAAGTCCACTTTCGTATCAGGGGCGTGACTCGCTCAACCACCAAAGCGGATTATGTTCTCGCGGCGATACCCGAGGACACCTTCCCAGAAATATCCGACTGGCTTTGTGAACAAGGAGACACCCCAATAGCGTATGACGACCTCAAATCATACCTTCTGCAGCAGTACTCGCCGTCGCCAGCCGCCCGTATAGCAAAGCTTTTTCAGCTCTCGCAACAACCGTTGGGGGACCAAAGGGCTTCGCTTGCCCTCAGGGAAAGCACCAGTATCGCTCGCCTTCAACCTGCCGCAGACGGCTCTCCTCGTGAGGTGAACCTACTCCGTGCCCTTTGGATACGCCGTTTACCTGAACCTGTGCGCGCTGCCATACCCGATGTCGATAGTTTACCCATAAAGGACTTGATGACCAAAGCCGACGCCCTTATGGACAGCCACTTCAAGACCTCCATCAACGCCTCCACCCCTGATGACGAGGATGCCTATTCAACGTCAACCGGAGCTGACATGAATGCTGTAGGACATACACGCCTACCCCGTGACGTGCCGAAGCGGCGACAAAGCCGCCCACCACCCACCAATCGCTCGCGCCCCAACGAACGACTTCTACAGCCACTTACTACCTCCCATCCGCCGCAGTTTTGCTACTACCACTTCAGATTCGGGGCAACTGCGAAGAAATGTGCCAAAGATTGTCAGTGGCCAAAAAACGTGTAAGTAGGCCATCGCTTGTGGCGGTGGCCTACCATGTTTCTAATCTTTTCTTTTTACAGAATGCAGGAACGGGCGTGCGATTTTTGGTAGACATGGGTGCTTGTCGTTCTCTTTAGCCAAGGAAACTCTTCAAGGCACAACGTAGTCTGTCTACATCGGCCGACGTCCGCTTGGTAGCTGCCAACGGATCTGCGATACCCACCTACGGTTACGAGAACCTCACATTATCGTTCGGAAACGGTAAATTCAATTGGAAGTTTCTCGTTGCTGATGTCACAATGCCAATCCTCGGTGCGGATTTCCTCTCTCATTTCCACCTTCTGGTCGATGTCGCCCACCGACGATTGGTCAACGCAGACTCGTACTTGTCGACACCTCTTCAACCCGCCCCCTCTAACCTCGCTCTCCACATCAGCGTGCCCACGGATGCCTACGCCCACCTCCTCACGTCGTACCCGGAAGTTTTCCGTCCAGAACTTCGCCAAACGCCCACGGTTCCTGCCAAGCACGGTATTTATCACCATATCAAGACGACGGGACCCCCAGTCTTTGCAAAATTCAGACGTCTAGCACCGGAACGATTGGCAGCCGCCAAACAGACGTTCGCCGAAATGGAGAAAATGGGCCTTTGCCAAAAGGCCTCCAGCCCATGGTCGTCACCCTTACACATCGTTCTGAAGAAAGATGGCTCCCTCCGTCCGTGCGGGGATTACAGGCGCCTGAACATGCAAACAGAACCGGATCACTACCCCCTCCCAAACATTGCCGATGTAACCCCCTACCTGCACAAAGCGAAGGTTTTCTCTACGCTCGACCTCCTGAAGGGGTATTATCAGGTGCCTATGAACCCAGAAGACATCCCCAAGACCGCCATCACCACTCCGTTTGGCACATACACCTTCAATTACTCCTGTTTTGGCCTTCGTAATGCTGGGGCAACGTTTCAACGTCTCATGGATGGCATCTTAGGGGACCTCCCTTTCTGTGTATGTTATGTGGACGAAATACTTGTGTTCTCCTCCTCAAAAGAGGAACACCTCCGTCACTTGCGCATCGTGCTCGATCGCCTGCAACAAAACGGCCTTGTAATCCGGTACGACAAGTGTACCTTTGGCGCCAACGAAGTGTCGTTCTTAGGGCACCATATCACTCCTGAAGGAGTCCATCCCCTCCCTGAGAAGGTAGCAGCCGTTCAGAATTTCCCCACGCCCTCGACCGTCAAAGCTCTGCAGGAATTCTTGGGCATGATCAACTATTATCACCGTTTTCTGCCAGCCATTGCCGCCACTCTTGCTCCCCTCTACGCCTCCCTCAAGGGCAAGCCAAAGGACCTGAAGTGGGGTCCCCTTCAAGAAGCAGCCTTCTGCAATGCAAAGAAGGGCCTATCAACTGCTGCGGCTCTCACTTTTCCTATCCCACACGCCCCTCTCCTTCTCTCCACCGATGCCAGGGACGTCGCTATTGGTGCAGTACTCGAGCAGGTGGTCAAAGGCTCGCCCCGCCCATTGGCCTTCTTCAGCAGAAAACTGTCCAAGGCAGAATCGGGTTATTCTACCTTCGATCGAGAATTGCTGGCGGTGCACTTGGCTGTCCGTCACTTTCGCCATTTCTTAGAAGGTACGCCCTTCGGTGCACGCCTTCACTCAACAGTCTGACGCCTGGTCCGCCCGTCAACGCCGACATCTCTCCGCCGTGGCTGAATACAATTGCACCCTCCAATACGTCCCTGGGAAAATGAATCCCATTGCCGATGCCCTGTCAAGAAACACGTTAGCTGCCGTTCAACTGGGATTGGATTACAACGCCCTGGCTGAAGCCCAACGACAGGATCCAGAGTATCAAGCTTGTAGGACATCCTGCACGTCCCTCCGTTGGGAGGATTTTCCCCTCGAAGACTCCAACACCACCCTCCTCTGTGACGTCAGTACTGGTAGACCGCGACCTTGGATTCCTGCTCCCATGCGCCGACAGGTGTTTGATTTCATCCACGGCCTTTCACATCCCTCGTGCCGTTCTACTGCACAGCTGCTGAAGTCAAAGTTCATTTGGCACGGCATTTCTAAGGATGCTAAGGATTGGGTCCGTGCGTGTACCTCTTGCCAAACTTCCAAAGTACATCGACACACGGATTCAGGAGTGGGCACCTTTCCTCAACCTCAGCGTCGTTTCGCACACATTCACGTCGACGTTGTAGGCCCCCTACCCACATCACAAGGACATCATTACCTGTTTACCGTCATCGACCGCTCCACTTGTTGGCCTGAAGCCATTCCCATGGAAACTGCAACGTCCGCCTCATGTACATCTGCCTTACTCTCTGGATGGATTTCAAGATTCGGTATCCCTGAGCATATTACTTCTGACAGGGGAACCACTTTCACCTCTCAATTATGGACGTCATTAGCGAATCTCCTGGGCATCACCCTACATCAGACAACGGCCTACAACCCCGCTGCCAATGGAATGGTTGAACGTTTTCATCGCACCCTCAAAGCAGCTTTGATGTCCCGCTGCAAGGATTGCAACTGGTTTACTCAGCTTCCCTGGGTCCTCCTTGGACTAAGGATCACTCCTAAAGACGCCCTCGACGTCTCGGCAGCCGAAATGGTGTATGGCGACCCGTTGGTCGTCCCTGCCGAATTTTTTCCTTCTACGACCTCCTCCGACGATCTCCAGCGCATACGTCACGTCGTGGGAAAATTTACTCCGTGCCGCCAGCCTTACAAGCCCCCAGCGAAGCATCACATACCAACAGACTTGCACTCTGCAACGCACGTCTTCCTGCGCAACGACACCAGCAAGCCACCACTAACGCCCCCTTACACGGGCCCTTTCCTTGTGATCCGACGCAGTCCGAAAGCATTCCTCCTAAACATTCGGGGCAAAGACGACTGGGTCTCCATTGATCGTCTAAAACCTGCTTATCTTCTGCCAGATGACCCGCCTACAGTTCGCCTCTCTAGATCAGGGCGCCCTATTTAACATGTACAGTATGTCATTTTTAGGGGGGGAGCCATGTACCAACCGTGTGTCACACAATTGTACATAATTATTTTGTATATATTATGCTTGTATCTGCGCTCTTCCCTCGCACTAAAAAGAACCTGAATGATCA
>NC_090741.1:31996053-31998553 GCF_036898095.1 Palaemon carinicauda | reverse complement strand
AACAAGTAGTAGTAATAATAATAATAATAATAATAATAATAATAATAATAATAATAATAATAATATCTACTGAGTCATCAGCAGCCTTTGCCTGGATCTCTCTAGTCCTAGCTTGGGTGGAGAACGGGCTTGGGTGCTGATCATATGTATGTATATATGGTGAGTCTCTAGGGCATTGTCCTGCTTGATAGGGCAATGACACTGCCCCTTTCCTCTGCCATTCATGAGCGGCCTTTAAAACTTTAAACCTTCAAGTCCCTAGTGTAGATGCTACAGAGGATAAATGAGTAGCCCGTCTCTCCCTTAAAGAAAAAAAAATGAATTAAAAAATATCACAGTAAGTTCAGTAGGCAGCTCTCCGTAGTTACATGGACTTCTCCTGCACAACTGGTATTTTTGAGTTACTGAAGATTACTCATTTCTACACTTCCATAAAGATTTTTCGACTTTTTCGAGGTCATTCTAGATTAGAAACTTTTTTGGGTTGGTCTCAGGGATCCGAGAAGGAAAGCGGATGATCCAAGTCCTGACCATCAATTGTAAATGACGCAATCGTCAAATTACTTTGTTAGGTATGAATCTTTTATAATAAGGACTTTAAAAAGTACGAATTTAGTAAACCTCATACTTTATCTAAAATAGCAGGTCCTTACGTAATTTATCTTATATCTGGCAGAATATCGAAGTATTTCAACATTCTTGCCAAATATGACAGAAATCAGAACGGTTGTTTAAATCAGCATACGTATGACTGTTTCAAATTTGCATCATGTGAGAATTTCATTAAATAAAAAGTTCTCTGGAAGATAACTGAAAAATAACTCAGCATTTCAATTTGTTGAAATCATCATCATTATCATCATCATCTCTTTCTACGCCTATTGACGCAAAGGAACTCAGTTAGATTTCACCAGTCGTCTCTATATTGAGCTTTAAAATAAAAAATCAGTATTTCTCCATTCGTCATCTTTATCTTCACGCTTCATAGTCCTCAGCCATGTAGGCCTTGGTCTTCCAACTATTCTAGGAGTCCAGATGAACGTTTGGTGAACTAATCTCTCTTAGGGAGAGCGAAGAGCCTTCAATATGTTGAAAACACAAGCTTTATTAAAGGAGATTTTACAATCACATTGAAGAAAATCACATTGCAGCACATTCAATTTTGATCAATGGAAGAGAGTACATCGAATCCTTAAATTTTGCTCTTTCTAATTTTTCCCTCCTATAATTTTACTTAGAATGAACTCCGAGCCTTTTTTATAGACAATCATTACAGGATCTCTTTGGGAAACAATTGTCATACAAAATTCACTTCAAGAAGTAGGCCCATAAGAAACTTTTGAGGACGAACCACAACTAAGGGAAGAAACGCCCCACTGCTCTTATTCCCATATGTGTGTGTCTGTTTTGTGTGTATGTTTGTGTGTATTCTCAAATAAGTTACATATACCTTTGTTACAAAACTTATTCTGGTTCGGTATAACAATTATTCAGCTACACAGACAATATTTGAGACTCCTTTCAATAAATGAAAATCATGGTTGTCAGTAATAATGTATAATAAAAACACATACACACACACACACTTATACATATATATATATATATATATATATATATATATATATATATATATATATATATATATATATATATATTGCAACAATAGCGAATGCGGCCGTTTCTAGTCCACTGCAGGATAAAGGCCTCAGACATGTCCTTATTCATGTATAGGGTTTAGCCATTTTCACCACAGCATTAGTCACTAAAGATTGGTGACGGTGGAAGATTTTAGTTTGGTCATTCACAGCAAAGCAACTTATTATGGGAGGCCCTGACTAGTACTGCTTTGCTGATCATGGTGATACACAAACCCTTTTACCATATTAAGGTATCCCCACTCAGAAAGATATATATATATATATATATATATATATATATATATATATATATATATATATATATATATATATATATATATATATATATATATGGGTGTGTGTGATGTGTGTGCATGTTTTTAGTACATAAATGAAGACAGGAACAACTAAAAATAATAAAAATTTATGAAATAGGTTGCAGAAATTTATTTTTGTAATAATGCAATGCAGTGAAAAGAGAGAGAGAGAGAGAGAGAGAGAGAGAGAGAGAGAGAGAGAGAGAGAGAGAGAGAGAGAGAGAGAGAGAGAGAGAGAATGGCGAGATTATATTATCCATAAATCTGATAAAGCTATTACTCCGACTTGCAAAAAAACATTATTCCATAATGATACTGAACGACAAAAAGTATTTTAGTGGAAATCTATTTCCATTAATAAGGATTTCGCCCAGAATTCCAAATAAGCGGCTCACACTGTAGGTCAGGCGATATAACGTGTTAGTTTTGTGTTAATAATTACTGAATATAAAATATTCGAATGACTCTCAGGCTATGTGCTTTCATGCAACTGCTTTATTGGAGGAATAAAACAAATTGGAAATAGTTTAGTCACTTTAATCA
>NC_090741.1:31988553-31991053 GCF_036898095.1 Palaemon carinicauda | reverse complement strand
TACTTCTCCATTCGTCATCTCCTACTTCACGCTTCATAGTCCTGAGCTATGTAGGCCTGGGTCTTCCAACTCTTCCAGTGCTTTGTGGAGCCCAGATGAAAGTTTTGTGAACTAATCTCTTTTGGGGAGTGCGAAGAGCATGCCCAAACCATCTCCATCCACCCCCCACCATGTTCGTCATAATACCTAAAGTAAAATTAATCATTTGATATCCATTTGCGTATGATGTTTTGACGTTACTGAATTGGATACAAAAGTGAGAATTTACATATAATTTTCCTTTTGAAATCCTCAATAAACTTTGGGTTTGTTATCAGTTTGAGGAAGATATATATTTTGAATCCACGATTTAATAAACTATGTGCATATATATATATATATATATATATATATATATATATATATATATACATATATAAATATGTTAAGCGAGACAGAATATATGTATATATATATAAATATATATATATATATATATATATATATATATATATACATATATATATATATATATATATATATATGTTAAGCGAGACAGAATATATATATATATATATACATATATATATATATATATATATATATATATATGTTAAGCGAGACAGAATATATATATATATATATATACATATATATATATATATATATATATATATATATATATATATTTATATATATATATATATATATATATATATGTTAAGCGAGACAGAATATATATATATATATATATATATATATATACATATATAATATATATATATATATATATATATATATATATATATATATATGTGTGTATATATACATACATATATATATATATATATATATATATATATATATATACATATATACATATATGTATATATATATATATATATATATATATATATATATATATATATATTCTGTTTCGCTCAACTCTCCCCGTCCCTCAGGTAGGGGAAGAGAGAGTAGACATACCCTGGTGAGAGGGGATTTACTCTTTATTAAATAGGGGAGATGATTTATTCCTTTTGGTAGGGGGAATCCCCGCCCCCTCCCCTAACAACCCAATAAGGGACAAAAGAAGTTAAGAGTTTGTGGCACGAATAGAATACGCATAATACCTATAACACCTATGAAATACGGATAATAACTATAATCCCTATAATACCTACTGTATATAATACGCATAATATCTATAAAATACGCATAAAAACTATAATCCTTATAATACCTATATAATACGCATATTAACTATAATCCTTATAATACCTATATAATACGCATAATACCTATAAAATACATCTGATAACTATAACACCTATAAGATAGGATTGATACCTACAATACCTATATAATACGCATAATACCTATAAAATATGCATAAAAACGATAATCCTCATAACACCTATAAAATATGCATACTAACTATAATCCTTATAGTACCTATATAATACGCATAATACCTATAATACCTTTAAAATACGCATAATAACAATAATCCCTATAATACCTTTATAATACGCACAATACCTATAAAATACGTATAATAACTATAATCTATAAATTATAATACCCATAAAATACGCATAATAACTATAATCCTTATAATACCTATAAAATACGCATAATACCTATAAAATGCATCTAATAACTATAACACCTCTAAGATAGGATTGATACTTACAATACCTATAAAATACGCATAATACCTATAGTATCCATCGATCTGATAATGTTCGCCATTTCCATAATTTGTTTTTTCATAGGTTAGACTACAAGCTTTTACTGAAAATATTTTTGTTAAACCCTAGAAATAATTTGATGATATCTTATACTATCACGATACCTAAGTTTATATAGAAATTTATGAAAGTTCTATTTTAATATTATTACTGTTCTGAAAATATGTTATTTTAATTGTTCATTGGTTATTTTTCCCTTTTGGAGCCCTTTGGCTTATAGCATCCTGCTTTTCCAACTAGGGCGGTAGCTTAGCTTGTAATAATAATAATAATAATAATAATAATAATAATAATAATAATAATAATAATAATAATAATAATAATAATAATAATAATAATAATAATAATAATAATAATTAGCCAGTCATTAAAAGTACCCAGTTATAAACATATAACTTGAGAATAAAAGCATAAAGAAAAAAGTAAGGAAATAAAATTTCACGATGATTAATTTCGGATAAGACAAACTATTTATAAAGCTCTGTTGTTATGGCAGGAAAGACGACACAAACAAAATTAATGACAGGCCGAAAAGTGATTAATGGGTACCGACCTAACCACTAGTCCGGAGAGAGAGAGAGAGAGAGAGAGAGAGAGAGAGAGAGAAGGCGGGGGGGGGGGGCGGAGGCCCACTGGTGATGCAAAGGCGATGCCAGATGACGTTTATCATAACACAGATTTTGAAGATATTTTCAGATCCAAAATTATTAAGTGGAAAAACCCTGAAGGGATTTAAGTGTTGGGGGCCTGATATAATTGTCAATGCT
>NC_090741.1:31978553-31981053 GCF_036898095.1 Palaemon carinicauda | reverse complement strand
TAAACAGGTCAGTAACCTCGCAGTATAAAACACATATTTTGCATATAAGGATTAGGTCATAAATATATATATATATATATATATATATATATATATATATATATATATATATATATATATATATATATATGTATATATATATATATATATATATATATATATATATATATATATATATATATTAATAAACTTACGTTAATTGGCAAAAGAAAAACATGAATGACAAAATAAGATACCTTTATTATTTTGAATAGTTGCACATATCGGTGTCTCTATAATCTGGGCATCAATTATTGTACCTAAACATAATATATCCTGTATAACGAAAAGACTGACATAATAGATGCGCAGCGGGATTTACTGCGCATCTACAACAAACCAAATGTTTTTCTTTTGCCTTAACACACACAATATATATATATATATATATATATATATATATATATGTGTGTGTGTGTGTGTGTGTGTGTGTGTGTGTGTGTGTGTGTGTAAAGTTGAAACCTGGATGAATTCTGCTTATGAGTAAAATGGCAACGAATCAATCCCAAATGATTATTGGCCGATATTTTTCGCAAACAACGCCGGGAAAAACGGCCCAAATAACAACACTAACCTCTAATCGAGTCTGGAGAAAACAATAAACACCTCTTAGCATCCCCAGCCATTCCTCTGGGGTCCCCAGGAGATAAATAGGGCAATATACACCGCCACGGAGAAAGAGGCAGAAATGCGTGGACGTAAACGCCGAGTGGAAATTGTAGTACAGAGTCTCTCTCTCTCTCTCTCTCTCTCTCTCTCTCTCTCTCTCTCTCTCTCTCTCTCTCTCTCTCTCTCTCTCTCAAGGTACAGAAAAGAATTCGTTCTTGTGTAATCCACTTGTTCCAGCGTAAAAGATAAAAGGAATTGAAGGAAATAGCAGACCCCGAATCCACTCGGCCCCGTGCTAGCTGAACCAAATATTGTTGACGGCGGAGAATTTCTTTTATATTTCTTTCATTTCACTGTTTTATATTTCTCTTCTTGCTTTCGCGGTGTTGAAAATTAGTTCCAATGACGTCAGCGTTTTATATTTATTTCCTAGCGGTCTTTAAGTTGTTCATATCTTTATGTATAGAGAGCAAACTACGTGGTTAAAATTTTCTATCTATCTATCTATATACCAAGGCACTTCCCCCAATTTTGGGGGGTAGCCGACACCAACAATGAAACAAAACAAAAAGGGGACCTCTACTCTCTATGTTCCTTCAGCCTAATCAGGGACCCAACCGAGTTCAGCTGGTACTGCTAGGGTGCCACAGCCCAACCTCCCACATTTCCACCACAGATGAAGCTTCATAATGCTGACTCCCCTACTGCTGCTACCTCCGCGGTCATCTAAGGCCCCGGAGGAAGCAGCAGGGCCTACTGGAACTGCGTCACAATCGCTCGCCATTCATTCCTATTTCTAGCACGCTCTCTTGCCTCTCTCACATCTATCCTCCTATCACCCAGAGCTTTCTTCACACCATCCATCCACCCAAACCTTGGCCTTCCTCTTGTACTTCTCCCATCAACTCTTGCATTCATCACCTTCTTTAGCAGACAACCATTTTCCATTCTCTCAACATGGCCAAACCACCTCAACACATTCATATCCACTCTAGCCGCTAACTCATTTCTTACACCCGTTCTCTCCCTCACCACTTCGTTCCTAACCCTATCTACTCGAGATACACCAGCCATACTCCTCAGACACTTCATCTCAAACACATTCAATTTCTGTCTCTCCATCACTTTCATTCCCCACGACTCCGATCCATACATCACAGTTGGTACAATCACTTTCTCATATAGAACTCTCTTTACATTCATGCCCAACCCTCTATTTTTTACTACTCCCTTAACTGCCCCCAACACTTTGCAACCTTCATTCACTCTCTGACGTACATCTGCTTCCACTCCACCATTTGCTGCAACAATAGACCCCAAGTACTTAAACTGATCCACCTCCTCAAGTAACTCTCCATTCAACATGACATTCAACCTTGCACCACCTTCCCTTCTCGTACATCTCATAACCTTACTCTTACCCACATTAACTCTCAACTTCCTTCTCTCACACACCCTTCCAAATTCTGTCACTAGTCGGTCAAGCTTCTCTTCTGTGTCTGCTACCAGTACAGTATCATCCGCAAACAACAACTGATCTACCTCCCATTCATGGTCATTCTCGCCTACCAGTTTTAATCCTCGTCCAAGCACTCGAGCATTCACCTCTCTCACCACTCCATCAACATACAAGTTAAACAACCACGGCGACATCACACATCCCTGTCTCAGCCCCACTCTCACCGGAAACCAATCACTCACTTCATTTCCTATTCTAACACATGCTTTACTACCTTTGTATAAACTTTTCACTGCTTGCAACAACCTTCCACCAACTCCATATAACCTCATCACATCCCACATTGCTTTCCTATCAACTCTATCATATGCTTTCTCCAGATCCATAAACGCA
>NC_090741.1:31961053-31973553 GCF_036898095.1 Palaemon carinicauda | reverse complement strand
CAATGATTGTGGACTAATTTCTCCATACATCAATGAACGGAAGAAAGGCCATTTTGAATTAACGAGCTTAAGCGTGAAAATGATATCGTTACGAGGCCCATTTCCCTCTGACGGAAGTTGCATTCGCTTGCAAAGGAGTGAGCTTGAACGCGCTTCATGATAGGAAACCTCTTAAGCTAAGTGGAAACAAAGGGGTCCCACGCACTGGCGCTTTCGTGTTTCCGTTGCAAAAGCTTTTCCTAATGAGAATGGTGACAGCAAAGCAATGATGGTGATGTGATTCGAAGATATAAGTACTGAAAGGGAAAGGTTTTATTGTTTGGTATTCGCAGACATCAGGAAAGTATTTATGTCCCTAACATACAAACATTCGGAGGTGCTAACATTCGACTTACAGACATTCGACTTACAATATTGGTAGATGCAAACATTCGACTTACAAAATTTAGAGATGCAAAACATTCGACTTACAAACATTAGACTTGCAAACATTCGACGTACAAACATTCGGAGATAAAAAACATTCGACGTACAAACATTCGGAGATAAAAAAACATTCGACTTACAAACATTCGACTTTCAAACATTCGGAGATGTAAACATTCGACTTACAAACATTCGGAGATGTAAACATTCGACTTAAAAACATTCGGATAAACAAACACGGATCCAAGTGAAAATAACAAAGATGAGATGAAGAAACACTGTAATAAAACACTATCAAAAATTTGCCTTAAAAAATCGGTAAATGTCTGGCAACATTTATTCCAGTATTTTTGCCGTTTTAAAATCAGATATATCAACGTAAAGGAGGAATATTATGGTCACTAACCCGTAAATGATAATAACAAAGCAGGGTAAAAATTACGGTCGCCTGTGTTTTACTGAAATACGGCTGAGAACAGAATATATTTACGAATTTACATTTAAAATTATGGGTTTTTTTAACAGTGTATCATTTAATACAGTAAACAAAATGACATTTGTGATGACCTGATATTTATTTTATATGAAACCCGACTATTTGTTGACTTTTGAAGCTGGAAATCTTAGGCCTGGGATTCAAGTTAGGCCTAAAACCTAGGCCAAAAATGAACAATATTTCACTTACAAACAATTCGAATTACAATTAGCTTTTTGGAACCTATTAAGTTTCTATGATGCGATTGTTCACAGATACTTGGGGTGGTGGAAAACCTTACCATTCAAGTAGGGAAAACTAAGATTTACGAGAAAGCATCTATTCACAAATACGAGAAATGTATTTTTATTTGTTTTAATAATTATTCACAAATATGAAAAATGTATGTCTCATTTCCAGTAATCATTCACAAACACAAGCATTGTACTTTTAATTTGTCAGTGATTATTCACAAACATGAAGAAAAAGATTTTACATTTCAAAGCAATTATTAACACAGAAAAGAAAAAATCTTTTCATTTTCAGAAACATAATTAGCCATTTACACAACAGAAAAATGCTTCCATTTTCAGAAAAATATTTCAAATCTTCTAATGATGCAATTATCCTAAAAAAGGATTTTTTTTTATTTTTTTTTTTTGCAAGTTTTAGATCAAAAGAACAGTAAGTTCAAAGGTGTTTCGTGTGATGAGCCTTTTCCTTTTTATATTTCCCCCCTATTAGTATCATCTTTGCCAAACTGATTGAACTAAAAATAGAAAAGAAATAAAATTTCCTTTTTCACTTTAAGCCCATTAATTGCATTCGCTACTTGGAGGAAAATGAGATTACGATTACTTTATTCCTTCTCAATATTCTCTTCAAAGAAATTCGTGTCTGTTGAGAGTAAACTCTCTCTCTCTCTCTCTCTCTCTCTCTCTCTCTCTCTCTCTCTCTCTTATCAGGGTATTTTCCTATCTCTCTCTCTCTCTCTCTCTCTCTCTCTCTCTCTTATCAGGGTATTTTCCTATCTCTCTCTCTCTCTCTCTCTCTCTCTCTCTCTCTCTCTCTCTCTCTCTCTCTTATCAGGTTATTTTCATAAACATCTCTCTCTCTTATCACCTTAATATTTTCCTTACAGCTCTCTCTCTCTCTCTCTCTCTCTCTCTCTCTCTCTCTCTCTCTCTCTCTCTCTCTCTCTCTCTCTTATCAGGTTATTTTCATAACCATCTCTCTCTCTTATCACCTTAATATTTTCCTACCATCTCTCTCTCTCTCTCTCTCTCTCTCTCTCTCTCTCTCTCTCTCTCTCTCTCTCTCTCTCTCTCTCTCTCATCATGAACTCAATATTTTCCCATCATCTCACTACAACACACCAACCTCTCCACGCTTAGCCCAAATCCGTCCAGAGTTAACGGATACAAACTTGAATTGAAAGATACAACACCACTCAATGTGGTATTTTCTTTATATATCAAATAGCAAATACATGGAACATGCATCCAGCGAATGCAGTGAACAGTGACACGGTATACGAGTTCAAGAATGATTTAGACAAGATCATCAAAACTCTCTAAACGTTTAAACTAATTCGTTCTACCCAAGAGAAGTCTCCAAAACCCTTGAAACTCTCTCTCTCTCTCTCTCTCTCTCTCTCTCTCTCTCTCTCTCTCTCTCTCTCTCTCTCTCTCTCTCTCTCTCTCTCAGTGGATGCAGTGAACAGTAACACGGTAAATGAATTCAAGAATAACCTAGACAAGATCATAAAAACTCTCTAAACGTTAAAACTAATCCACTCAACCTAAGAGCGGAGTCTCCAAAATCCTTGAAACTGTCTCTCTCTCTCTCTCTCTCTCTCTCTCTCTCTCTCTCTCTCTCTCTCTCTCTCTCTCTCTCTCTCTCATATCAGCACAATAATTTCCCATCACATAATGTCACACTTTTTTTTTCCGATATTAACTTTATCTCTCCTCTCCATCACCATCATCATCATTACCATCATCATCATCATCTTCTCCCTACTTCATTCCCCTCCTCTAGAGTTGGGCCAAGTCTCCGGCATCAAAGCCGAGTGGGAAATTTTGTTTTCTTAAGAGATTTCACGACAGGAGGTTCTCCGATAAATCGATTAATAGTAAAGGCAAAGACTGGGGCACAAATGGCTGTCAACCTCCTTCCATCGCCTCTCTTTCCGTTGACACACTTGATTGTATCTATCTGTTGCGGGAAATAAAATTATACGAATAATTAATCAAGTATCGGAATTAATTTTCGATGGGAAAAAAGTTTGTTTTGAATTCGGAGTTGATTTCGGACGTCAACAGAAGTGTTTCGAATTCAGAGTTGATTTCGGGCTGCAACAAAGTGTGTTTTAAATTACGAGCTGATTTCAGGCTGCAACAAAATTGTTTTAAATTCAGAGTTGATATAGGATGCCAATGATGGGGTGTTTTAAAATAGGGTTTGATTTCGGGCAGTAACAAGAGTGTGCTTTAAATTCACAGTTGATTTCGGATGGCAAAAAAGTGTGTTTTAAAATCAGACATGATTTCGGGCAGTAACAAGAGTTTGTTTTGAATTCCTAGTTGATTTCGGATGGCAATAAAAGTGTCTTTTAAATTCGCAGTTGATTTCGGATGGCAACAAAAGTGTGTTTTAAATTCGGACTTGATTCCAGGCGGTAACGAAAGTGTTTTAAATTCACAGTTGATTTCGGATGGCAACAAAAGTGTGTTTTAAATTCGGACTTGATTCCAGGCGGTAACGAAAGTGTTTTAAATTCGCAGTTGATTTCGGATGGCAACAAAAGTGTGTTTTAAATTCGGACTTGATTTTGGGCGGTAACGAAAGTGTTTTAAATTCGCAATTGATTTCGGATGGCAACAAAAGTGTGTTTTAAATTAAGAGTTGATTTCAGTGGGTAAAAAAAGTGTTTTAAATTTGGAGTTGATTTCGGGCGGTAACAAAAGTGTGTTTTGCATTCTGAGTTGATTTCGGATGCCAACAAAAGTGTGTTTTAAATTTGGACTTGATTTCGGACGCCATCGAGAGTGTGTTTTAAAGTCAGAGTTGATTTTGGGCGTTAACAAAAGTGTGTTTTGAATTCAGAGTTGATTACTAATATTATTATTTTCAATATTATTTTTATCATTATTATCCTTATAATAATCATTAATATCATTATTATTCTTTTATTATTATTAATATTATTATTATTATTATTATTATTATTATTATTATTATTATTATTATTCACTGGCATTAAATCGTTTATCTAAATATCCTGAACATTTTATAAAAAGAAAATATCAAGATGTATAGAAAAAGGACAATTAGCTGATTTATATACCTTTTTTATATCAAATATCTAAACTAAATATGAAAAAAATATTTAAAAGAAGCTTATGCACAAAGACTCCTTATTATCTATGTAAAAATAAAAATGAAATATTATAAACTTATTTTAGTTAGCTCACGAAATCAGATAAAAGGTTAAGAGCTTTGGAAGAATTAAAAAATAAAAAAAATTTGTCGAAGGTTAAAATGAATTGGTTGATCGAGTGATTAATCTGGCAATGGTGACGTCATGATTGATAGATGAAAAACCAATTTATCAAATAAGAAAAAAGGAAAAACTATGGAACAGAAGATATGACACTATCATTCAATACACTCAGGCATGTTCGAATACCGGAGGACTGATCCAGGCGAAGGATTGACCCATAATCTCTAGTAAAACTGACCCAGAGTGGTTTGGAGGACTGACCCATAATGTTTATTTTCTTTTCTAAAGCTAATTCTTTGGTATTATTACATGATTTTATTAAGGAAAAGTTTAATATTTCATTGATATTTTATCTATTGTGTTTTATCAAATATTTTGTGTTTATAGGGTATGAATATGTAATTAAAAAGGGTACAGAACCTAACAAACCCACCTAACCTAACCTAGAAGTTCCCAGGTCACAACCTCTAGCCCCGGACCCCCTTCCCAGGTCTCAACCCCTAGCCGGGGCCAAGGCCCCGGACCCCCTTCCCAGGTCACAACCCCTAGCCGGGGCTAAGCCCCCGGACCCCCTTCCTAGGTCACAACCCCTAACCAAGGCCAAGCCCCCGAACCCCCTTCCCAGGTCACAACCCCTATCCAAGGTCCTACTTGCAAGTATATAAAATTTACCAATGACTGTTATAAAAGTTTTTATTACAACATATAAGTGTTATGTTATATGGAATCCATATGTTAATATGATTAATAAATAACTTTAACAATAAATACACTATAGTATAAATAAACATTGTGGGGTAGTCCTCCAAACCATTCTGGGTCAATCCTCCGCCTGGGTCAGTCCTCCGGTTTCCTGCTGTTCTATCTTATTCCTCTTCCTCTTGTTTTTTCAAGTTTTTATAGCTCATATATGAAAGATCTAAATGCTGTTGTTACTGTTCTTGAAATGTTTTATTTTGATTTTTTATTACTTCTCTTGTTTATTTACTTTCTTTTTACCCGTCCTTGCTGGGCAATTTTTTTTCTGTTGGAGTTCCTAAGCTTATAGCATCTTGCTTTTCCAACTAGGGTTGTAGCTTGGCTTATCGGTAAAACTAAAAGCATAGTATTTATAAGAAGGAAGTTATTCTGTAAAGAAAAATAACTTTAATTCTCGACGCAGTAAAGTTGACTTTTTAAGAAATGTACCAAGCGAGCGATAGTTTTGTTTGTTATACTTCCTGCCTTTCTCTCTTTCGAGTCCTTGGCTTTGCATAGCGAAGCTTCCTCAGAATACCTTGCCGGTGATACGAATAGTTAGTTGGGTGGTTGGTGGTGACCAGTTCGGTTCGTCAAGTTGATTTTTATTTGTGTAATTGTCAAAGGTATTGTAATAGTTTGGTGTTTAGTAGAGGTCTGTTGATATATGCGAGGTCTTTAAAATGCGTATGTTTTAACATTTTATGTCTATAGTTAATCTTAAATAATTTTGTCTTAACATATAGGTTTATACGTTATATCTAATGTATGTATACTGATTTTTTTTAAAGTCTCCATGTTTTAACTTTCTGGTTTATTTTTACTTTCAGGTGAAAGTTTGTGATATGCAGTATTATTCTATGGTCTGTTTTTAACCCCCTTTGAAGCAAGCTAGTCCTCCCCGATTGGGGGTGGCGCCCCCAATCGTGGGAGGACGTTCCCTGTGGCACACGGTAGACCGTTGAAGGTCTACCGTGTGCTACAGGGAGGCTTGCTTCTAAACCCTTTAGTTTTAAGTTTGGTGAGTATTCTACTTTTTGTACGTTTATTTAGGTTGTGTAGTTTACTTAAAAGCCTGTGAATCTCATATTTAAAGTAGTTTTAAGTTTATTTTCTTAATAAGATGGCGTAAATCATATAAAAAAAGTCACAACTTTGCTTTCTTTTCAAATTCAGTTTATTAAGATGGCTTATAAATCATATTCCAAGTTTTAAGAATGTATGTATACGTTGTTGTACGAAATTGGTACACTTTTATCATGCTTTTAATGTCTATTTCTTAACATTAAAGGCTTAAGATGTTTGTCAATTTATTTATTTAGTGTTTCCCAACTCTTAAAAGAAACAATTCTGATACTTGACACTTTTCAGATTGGGTGGTGCGACTTCAGGACAAGATGATTTAAGGACCAGATTCGGAGAATCAAACTTCTATTTTGGTATAGTTTGGGTTGCTGGAAGATTGTTGCTGGAAATCCTGCCTGAGGATTTTTAAAGTCCTGGCAAGATCTTTTATAAGAATTTGGATAGTGTCCACTGGAGTTTTTGAAAATTCAGTTTTTTCTGAAGACTGGTGGTTTAATCATTAGTAATTCCTTTAAATAAGTTACTGGTAAGTTATAACGAAAAAAAATAATTTGTAAGTTTTATGGTGGACACTTAACGCTAGCGATGTTGATAAAGAAATTGGCAGAATTCGGGTTTTGTGGCAGATAAAATCCTATGAAGTAAGCCATTAAAGAAAATTTAAACTTATTTGATTTGACCTTTCATATCATTAGAATATGCTAGATGACTTAATGTTAAGCATTATCTAGTAGATTGAAATATATTAATTTCATATTTGATGGTTGTTTGTACCTTCTTTTTTATCAAGGTTTAATTGTTTAAGGTCTTCAAATAAAATTCTATTTCCTATAACTTGGTTGTTCTATTACTGAAATATGTTGAAAATTAAAGTTAACTTTTTTACTGTTGGTTTTGGTTTAAACTTTTTAAATTCATAATAAATTTTATCTATTTCATAACTAAAACAATGATTTTTACAAAGTTAATTACTTTTTCATAAGGGAAACTACATGGTTTCAAAATCTCTAAATTAAAAGAGAAAAGGTCAATTTCATTGAAACTAATCACTTGTAATGATTTCAAATGGGAAGCCGTATTTCCTTTTTGTTGAAAATTAAGATTCACTGATTGAAAAAAAAAACTACAATTCAGCGTTTCTCTGAAAGCTAAACTGTCTTAATCTTGCTTATAATTTGCATTTTGCATATATTTTACCGTCGCTTCAATATACGAACTTGGAAACTTACTGTAAGAAGTTTGCGACAAACGGACAGTTAATATATTGAACAAACATTATGATCAGTCAATATACGCTTAAGTGTTTGCCAAGAAAGATTGTTTGACTAAATGCTAATTATAATGAGCTTGATTTTATTTTGGGTCTTGGACAGCTTAAAGGATGAATATAATGAAGGGGGTGTAGTTTAGGCCCTAAGGGATTGTGTCAATTTTAAAATTCTCTCTCTCTCTCTCTCTCTCTCTCTCTCTCTCTCTCTCTCTCTCTGGTGACACAGCAAAGCCCTTCAAAGCATTTCTTTTTCCAATAGCCTGATTAAAAATTCCCAAAGCGAAAAGTTTCCATTGAAAATGCAGTAGTCTGGCAAAGGTCAAATGACAATTAATCTACTTATAACTTAACATCATAATGTGACTGAATTTATTCCTCTAATTCTTGAAATGAACTTAGTTAAAGCTCTCTGGTGTACTGGATCAATACGGTCAAACCAACAGTTCTTGGGAAAATTATTTTTTTATGAAAATCAGTTATCAATTTGAAATGGAGATTAGAGGAGTGCCCGTGGTGGTTGAAGAATATAGTATCATCATTTATTATTACTTGCTATGATACAACCTTAGTTGGAAAAACAAGATGCTATGATCCCAAGGGCTCCAACTGGGTATATAGCTCAATGAGGAAAGGAAATAAGGAAACAAATAGAATAGTGTGCCTGAGTGTAGCCTCAAGGGAACACTAACCCAATACAGTGGAAGACCATAATACACACTACAGAGGCTATGGTACTATAGAGAAAATTGGTTTGATTTTGGAGTTTCCTTCTCCTAGAAGAACTGCTTACCAATATTTTGATTATAGTTGTGAACGAAATATTAAACTACCGTACCAAGAAAATATAATAACTCGGTTGTATTGTTTACAACTAAACCAAGAAAAAATGAAATAATAAATACTGATGATTTTATAAATGGTGCATCCAATACTAGTTTAGCCTTTTACAATAAATAGAAAAAACAATAACTCTAAGATATTTGCGAGAAGTTCTCGTATGCCCTTGATTTCCATCATTTCTCTGAAAGCTCATGTTAGAATTTAAAAAAGAATGTCGCTTCAGATATATGTGGCCGTCATTTCTTTGAAATTTTTACAAAATTCTGTAATTTCAGTAAATAACTAAGTTCATATTGACCCTAAATACATTAGGTTCTTTGACCCCATAATTGAGATTTGTGTCGTATTTTCAGTTACATAAAAACTGTATGGTCATCATTGCATTTCTATTAATCAATGGACCGTTAAAATGCTTACTACTTTTACAACTCGTGAGACACAAGCTGAAGAACAGAAACTTAACTCAACAAGTAAAGTCATCAGATGAGAAGAGTAAAGATGATGATAATGTTTATGAAAGACCGATAACCGAGATAAAACTGGAGAATATATTATAGGAATGGAGTAATGGAGTTGGAAAACTGTGGAGCTGAACAATGTGAGAGAAGCGAGAAATCAGGACCTTTAAATCAGTCACTTCAAAAAATAATGCAGATAAATATCTAATGTGAATTAATCACCAAAAATAAGTTCAAAACCTTGGAAACTAAACAGTGTTAAGCAGGCTTCGAGAAACATGAGTAGTGATAAAAATTATTTTATCAAATCTAAGTATTTCTAAAATCTATGGAAAATCATTTCAAAAATAGCATTGAAAATTATGGGATTCTATCTATCGTCATTAAATTATTTTTTATCTTTGAATTCGTAATATAACTTTGTTCACAAAATGCTCTAAAATTTCAATTAATGGTCAAATCGGTTTTTGTTTTTTTTTCCTCGCGAGTATCATAGTATCATATCAGTTTGTTGTCGCTCAAGATTTATAATAATATTTTTATTTTTAGTCTCTGTCAAAATAATCATATCTCCTAAAGGAAGAGTATTTAGTTTGCATCTTCTACATAGTAAGTTTAAGTCTAGGCGAAGGCATGATCTCTCTCTCTCTCTCTCTCTCTCTCTCTCTCTCTCTCTCTCTCTCTCTCTCTCTCTCTCTCTCTCAATTGCATAATTATGAAAGAATAATGTAATTTGTATAAAGAAATCAGATTCGAACATTCAAGGAAAGAAAGAAAACCGAGTCATGGCTTCTTCTCCTATATGTCTTAAGCGTTGCATTGTAGGCCTATGTGACATTGCAGTCAGCAGGAACATCGTTGCTTTTGTGCAGGTTTTCCAAAATCCAGCAATTGTTTTCCTCCTGAGTTTCTTCAGTAGCAGCAAATACGATCAATTCAATTGTAGAATCGTTTAAACAATTTCCCCTGGATTTGGACTTTCACTTTCAGAATCTAGGCCACATTTTTCCTCTTAATTAAGAGAAACTGATTTAGTGAAGCTGCTTTCCACAAACTGAAATTAGAATGTTATATTTCTCTAGACTTTGAATTTATATATATATATATATATATATATATATATATATATATATATATATGTATATATATATACATATATATATATATATATACTCTGAAGGGTAAATTTCCAAAGAATTATATCAAACATTGTCTAAAACTATTGTTCAGATACGAAACAAACAACAGTTGTGGTCAATTCTTGGAAATTATTTGTAACTCTTCGATGGATATTCAAGTAAAGGAATGGAAATATTTATAGGCCTAACAAATATGGAGTATTGAAGTTGAAAGTAAAAATTCTCTCATCTTTGAAGCACATATCAGTGACCCAGGGTTCAGACTAAACATATTATTGTAGATAATATTTTTTTGATCGCTTTATACTTCTTGCTACACACCAGACAACCCGCTGACTACTAACAAGGTCCAAAACAGTTATGCTCTCAATGCAGAGCAAAGACAGCAGATGGGCTTAGCTATTCAAGTAAAGGGTACCTGACACTTGCACGCATTCGTGGCACGCACTGGCACGCATTGATGCGCGAACTCGCGTGAACGAGGCGTGAAAATGTCGTGAACAGTGCGGGAACTCGCGTGCCAGAGCGTACCAATGCGTGCCATGCGTGCCCAGAACTTTGAAATGTTTAAAGTTTGTGGCACGCATTGGCACGCACTAAATGGCCGTGAAATAGTCGTGAACGATGCGCCAACTGGAGTGAACTGGAGTGAACAGTGCGGGAACTGGCGTGAACTGGAGTGAATGATGCGGGAAGTAGCTGAACTTTATAATGAAGAGAAACAAAAAGGAAACGAAAAAATTAATGAAAAGGAACGAAAAATAAACCTAATAAATTTTTATATTTGCTGTTTTAATGTGAAAAAAAATTATATCTTATTTCAAACTATTTCTATAACTTTATAATGAAGAGAAACAAAAAGGAAACGAAAAAATTAATGAAAAGGAAAGAAAAATAAACCTAATAAATTTTTATATTTGCTGTTTTAATGTGAAAAAAAAATGATATCTTATTTCAAACTATTTTTATAACTTTATAATGAAGAGAAACAAAAAGGAAACGAAAAAATTAATGAAAAGGAAAGAAAAATAAACCTAATAAATTTTTATATTTGCTGTTTTAATGTGAAAATTAAATGATGTCTTATTTCAAACTATTTCTATAACTTTATAATGAAGAGAAACAAAAAGGAAACGAAAAAAAATTAATGAAAACGAAAGAAAAATATAAACCTAATAATTGTTTATATTTGCTGTTTGAATGTAAAAATAAAATGATGTCTTATTTCATGCACACACTTATTTTTCTCTATTACCAATCAAGACCCAAAACTTTTGTTTTAAATAAAAATGAACTGAAAAATAAAACCAAGAAATTTTTAAGTTTGCTGTTTGAATGTAAAATAAAATGATGTTTTATTTCATCAACATACTTATTCTTCTTTATTACCTTAAAATGAAGAGCAAAACAAATTTTTTCTGTTTGCTGTTTTAATGTAAAAATAAAATGATTTCTTATTTCAACACACTTTTTTCTCTATTACCTTAAAATCAACAGCCTAAAAACTTTTCATGTTTGCTGCTTTTAATATTAAAATAAAATGCTTTCTTAATACTTGTACATATTTTATGTCTGCTATCTATATGTAAATCAAATGCTTTCTTATTGAAACAAAAATAAAGGGCAACAAAAAATACAAACGAAAAAGATACGTTTCTTCTCCTCAATGCAATGGTGTCTCTGACAGAAAGCATTGTTGTCTCTTCCGAAGCCAATCCAAGAATGTCCTCGGGTTGGAGAAGCCCCGTTTTTATATGGAGTGGCCAATTCGTGAACTGGCGTCAACTGGCGTGAACGATGCGGAAACGATGCGGAATGATGAGTAAACTCGCGTGAACGTGTCGTGAACTTCTCATGAACTACGCGTGCCAATTCGTGCCATCGCGTGAACGTCGCGTGAACGTCGCGTGAACGATGCGCGAACTGGAGTGAACTGGTCGTGAACAGTGCGGGAAAAACACCAGTGCGTGCCACTAAATGGCACGCACTGGCGCGCATCAATGCGTTCCAGTGCGTGGCAAAAATGCACGCAAGTGTCAGGCAGGCTTAACTGTCTTCTTCTTCTTCTTCTTCTTCTTCTTCTTCTTCTTCTTCTTACGACCTTATTAGCCCCTTTGTATAGCATGTCAGGTGGTCTATCTCTCCATCTATTTATATTCATTTCATCGTTTGTACAGTACATTAACACAAAGTTACTAATCAGTGATTTTGTGAATAAACTTTTTTTTCAATTTTTTTGTAATGGTTATTTAATCATATTGTATTGACTCTGAAATTAGGCAAAGGAAACATGAGCCGTAATGAGAGAGGGATCCAATGTAGATCTGGATGCGAAGAGCTACTCTGAAGGAAATGTTTTTTTTTTCTTTACCCTCAACATCAACGTCAAAAGAATGAAATATTTTGGATCTTTTTTTTTTCTTAACGTTTCCCAAGATTATTTATTTTTTCAATTAATGAGTAAAAGTTATATATAAGTCAACCATTTCTCTCTCTCTCTCTCTCTCTCTCTCTCTCTCTCTCTCTCTCTCTCTCTTTCTCTCTCTCTCTCTCTCTCTCAGTC
>NC_090741.1:31898553-31956053 GCF_036898095.1 Palaemon carinicauda | reverse complement strand
TATATATATATATATATATATATATATATATATATATATATTCTGTGAAGGGGAAATGTCCAAAGAATTGTATCAAACATGGTCTAAAAGTATTGATCAGACAGTCAGCTACGAAATAAAAAACTGTTGACGAGAATATTAGCTAAACGGGAAATGAGCCGTAAAGTGAAAGGGATCCAATGTAGTACTATAGCGCCAGTCAAAGTTCCCAATAACTCTAGCGGTAGTATCTCAACGGGTGCCTCACCTTGGCTAATATATTACTGATTTATTTGATGAGAAAATTATTCAAAATTCATTAATAACTGTAATGATAATTAATATTAAAGGCAACTAAATTTATCATTATTAACCTTTGAAGGAAATTATGAATTTATCAAGAAATCTATAAACTTTTCATAAAATATTTAAGTCTACTTAAATGAGCACTAATGACAGTGATGTTTGTATCGTCCTGGATAACCTAAAGTTAAGAGGCTCGGGTTTCCAAGAGTCCTGCTTCGGGTCAAATCCTAAGAAATCGACTTCGTTGAGGATCCTTCCTCTTGGGTGTCTTCCGATTCAGGACTACCTCTCGGTTTGGGGTTCCGAAACAGGGCAGGATAGAGAGTATCCTACCACTGACGTCCCCCGATTATCCAGCTAAACAGCAACAGGCTTTCTTTGGTCTGGTGCTGAACTCTCTCTCTCTCTCTCTCTCTCTCTCTCTCTCTCTCTCTCTCTCTCTCTCTCTCTCTCTCTCTCTCTTTTTCATTCTCTTCCTCTACCTCATTATCATCATGATTTTTAATGGCCATTGCTTCCTCCCTCTTCATTTTTAGACTCTCAACTAAGAAAACTAATGATTGCAATACAAACGACCTGAAAAGATCTGTTAAATTGCTAATGCGAGTGTTCAAGTAACAGATAAATTCAGTGTTGCCACATGAAGGGAAATGTTCCTATTTTGGGGGAAATTTTAAGACCAAAATGGAAAAAAAAATTCAAAATCATCAGGAAAAAATGAATTTTGCTTAAAGGTTTCATAATTATGAAAAAGCAGGATAGATGGTAAAATATGGGAAAAGCCATGAAATCTAAAACAAAAAGCCAAAAGATTGGTCTTGTTAATGAGGGTACTACTCCTGATCAGATGGTGTGGGAGGAGTGAGTAGGTCGAGGTCCTAACTCGGTGGGAGGATGTTGACTATAGCTTCCGGCAAAGAAAGACAATGGATAACTTCAGTCTAGGATTAACGAAGCTTTTAATTCCCCCAAAAAATTTCCATGAGACAATAGGCTTGAAAACCATAAAATCAGTCTTCATGTTATAGAGATAATTTTACTATTTACTGGGAATTTCCTCCTCAAATAAGAATGAAAGTTATATGTTATCGGCATGTATGCATTCGGTACATTATGCACTTCGGTTTGTTATTGATTTAATTTCATTTAGTCAATTGTTCTCTCCTCTATCGACGATTTTGCTCTCGTGTAAACTAAGACAAAATCTTCAGATCTCGAGAATTTTACTAACTCTTCTCCCTCTCCGGCCAGTAATGTTCCCCTTCTTGATAACTTTATTAAAAGTCTCTTTTATCTACCGCACCCAAGTCCAGTTGTCGAGTGAGTTTTCTCCCAGGTCAATTTAATTAAAACAAAAATGAGAAACCATTTAAACACATCTACCTAAATCGGAATGCTCCATGCAAAGGAAACTTACGGAAATGATTTGTGCTATGATTTTAGAATAAAACACTCGTCCAAAGCGTATGGCTGCTGATGTACGCAAAGATGGCTAAAAACAGTAAAGGTAAAAAAAAAAATATTGTACAATTCTATCATTTATATTAGTTTGTTGTTGCTTAAGCCTTATAATACTACTGCTTTCTCTCTAAAAGTTATTTTGTTAAATTATGTTGTTAACAGGAACAAAAAAGTGGCTCTTTTCAACGCATTTTTATCGAGTCATTTAGAAAGATGTTATTTAAAGTTTTTCCATAAAACAACAGTTTTTGAATTGTGACCCAAAATTCTTTAGAACATTACTTACCAATTTTCCGCTGTATAGACTGATAAGTTTGTAGGTGTATAATTTGATCATTGGCGGCCAGATTCTTCTTCACTCAAGGGGTTAACTACAGCAATGTAATTGTTCATTGGCTACTTTCGTCTCGGAAAGCAATACTCATGTCACAGTCAAAGGACTCCCTCAGGGAAGGGTTAGGACTCCTTCTTCCTCTGAAGGATAATAGCAATAGTTCCTTTTCCATTAGTATCCAGCTGAGAAGAGGATCCAGTCTTTTTATATTCTGATTCTGAAGTCGAAGCCAATGTCGGTTTGATGCAAACGAGGTTTCTGGGAACAACGGCCTCCTACGGCGAGAACAAAATGATCAGATTCGTAATATTCTTATAAGTTAGATCCTTTCATTTCGAAGATGGAAAATAATAATATTAAAACGAAGACATTTTCGATGAGGATTATATCCTTAGGGGGGAATGTCCTTCGCTGAAAATGCAAGGAAATATATATAAACGTTACACTGAAGCATTTTGAATTACTAAAATGTTTAGTCTTTTCTTCAGTAGTGAAATGCTTCTAGTTATCAATTTCGTGTCTTACACAAGGTAAGGCAATCTTAACACACACATTTTCAATCTTGTTTGCGCTTTTCAAGTTATCAACTGAGAGATCGCAGTTTTAGTGAAACAAATAAATAAGTTTGTATTAAATTAATCTTGCATTACAACAAATTGGATTTTGACATTATGACTCGAGTCGGGATGAAATGCTTGAATAAATGCTAATTGATAAACGAAGGGAATAGAGGTAAGAAGAGAATTTATTTTGTCATCAAAAATTAATATTTCTGCTTTACAAACGTTATAATGCATAAATAAATGAATAATAGTTAACGTTTTTTTGGTTCTTATTTCATTCATGTCTTAGTTAGGTTATTTGCCTATCTTTTATATTTACCAGGACCAGAGCTAAAAATTATTTGAAAAGAAGATATTAAATCCTTTTTTAAAGGCCACAAAAATATGGCACTGGCAAGGGGCAGTGACGTTGCCCTGGTTAGCTGGACAATGCCCTAGAGACTGATCATACATACATGTGATCAGCAACCAAGCCCACTCGCCTCCCAAGCTAGGATCAATGAGGGCCAGGTAGTGGCTGCTAATAACTCAGTAGGTAGACCTATAGGCTCCCACAATCCCCCCCCCCCTTCCTTAACTCAAAAGGATGGTGAGGTTGCAGACACTACAAGTAACTATCGAGTTTGAGCATGACTCGATCTCCCGTCCAGCAGAACGCCAGACAGGGACGTTTCCAATAGGCCACCACAACCCTATAGACCTATAGAAAATTATTTTTGCATTGAATATCAAAGTCTGGCTTTAAGATTCATTACATCTTTCTTTACTTTAACAACTTTTTACTTTCTGAATCAATCTTGTTCTCTACTATACATATAAGTATAATAACATATCTAACATTTTCAAGAGCAGATGCTGTGTATCCATTGGAAACCATATTTTTAGAATGTCATATGTTTCTGAAACTGTATTCAATAAATGATAAAGAAATAGTTCATGAGTGTACGCGTGCATATGTTTGTGTGTGTGTGTGTGTGTGTGTGTGTGTGTATTATATACTAAATTATAAATTTTCAAAATACTAAAAATATGGATAAGCAAAAAACTAAAGTCAGAGCAAACTATCAAACTAAAGCAGTTTTTACTATATAGTTTAGCAAGTTATATTTTTTTCTATTTTATATACATAACAGTAGAGAGAGAGAGAGAGAGAGAGAGAGAGAGAGAGAGAGAGAGAGAGAGAAGGAATTTATACTTCTTAGCAACAATTATAAGTGGTGAATATGCAAAAACGTAGATTACTAATGCACACTAGAATAAAATGCAAAACTAATAACACAAATACTGGGATATTGGTCACATCTGACAATACTGGCTGCCCATGAAAATTGTGCATTTTGTGCTGCTGAGAATGACATATACTACAAAAATGTTTAATGTGAATTAATCACCAAAAATAAAATGGAAACGACAGAAGAAGTTCCACAGAAGATATAACCCTTCTAGAAACATGAGTAGTCATACAAATGAGATTATGACATCTAAATATTTCTAAAATCTATGGACAAATATTTAAAATATAGCTTTAAGATTTATAAAATTCTATAAATCGTCAATAAATCATTTTTATTATTATCATAATAAAACTTTGTTCGTAGAATGCTCCAAAATTTTTAATTATGGACAAATCAGTGTTTTTTTTTCTCCACTCGAGTACGAAGAGCCCGGGCTATCATAAGGACAATATTTTCACTCGCAACGAAGTACAAAATCCGTAAACATTATTAAAACAGGTTACTTTGAATGAAAGGAAACTATTGGGATAAAGATAAAACTGAAATAGTCAAAGAAATCGTCATAATATCAGTTTGTTGTCACTCAAGATTAATAATAATCCGGTTTAATTTTTAGTCTGTCAAAATCACCACATCTCCTAAAGGAAGATTGTTTAGTTTACACCTGCTGCATAGTAAGTTTAGCTCTAGGTGAACGTATACTCTCTCTCTCTCTCTCTCTCTCTCTCTCTCTCTCTCTCTCTCTGGAAGAATAAAGTAATTTGTCTAAAGAAATACGATTCAAACATCCGAGAAAACAAACAAAACAGACTCATGGCTTCTACTTCTATTTGTCTTAAGCGTTGCATTGTAGGCCTATGTGACATTGCACTCAGCCGGAACATCGTTGCTTTTGTGCAGGTTTTCCAAAATCAAGCAATTGTTTTCCTCCTGAGTTTCTTCAGTAGCAGCAAATACGATTAAATTCAATTGTGAAATCATTTAAACAATTTCCCCTGAATTTACACTTTGTTTCAGAATCTTAAGCCAAAATTTTCCTCCTAATTAAGAGAAACTATTTTAGTTGCTTCTCATAAATCAGAATTACCAATTTGTATTTTGAAGGATTTGAATAAACACAAACACACACGCACACACACACGCATATATATATATATATATATATATATATATATATATATATATATATATATATATATATATATATATATATATATATATATATATATATATATATATAGTTTCATCTCTGATTCTCTTATCAATGATCTTCTCCAATATCTTCATAGTACGGCTTATCAACATAATGCCTCTGCATTTGCCAAAACTGGAGAGATAAAACTGGAGAATAGATAATAGGAATGAAATGATGGAATAGGAAAACAATGAAGGAGAACAATGTGAAGGAAGCGGGATAACTGGACGAGTCCGACACGCTGACCTTTAAGGCATCAGACAAATAGTTTAATGTGAAAAATTCACCAAAAATAACTAAGTTTCGATACCGGCGACACATGGACCATGGTGTAAGTCCTGGAGAAACATGAGTAGTGATAAAAATTATTTTTAGAAATCTAAGTATTTCTGAAATCTATGGAAAATCATTTCAAACATAGCATTGAAAATTATGGAATTCCGTCCATCATCAATGAATTATTTTTATCTTCAATATCATAATAAAACTTTGATCATAAAATGCTCCAAAATTTTTATTCATGAAAAAAATCAATGTTTGTTTTTTTCACGCGAGAACTAAATGTTCGAAGAGCCCGGGCTGTCACGAGGCCGATGTTTTCACTCGCAACGGAGTACAACGTCCGTAAACATTATTAAAACAGGTTACTTTGAATAAAAGTAAACTATTGGGATACAGATAAAAATGGTATAGGCAAAGAAATCGTCAGAATAGTATCAGTTCCTTGTCGCTCAGGATTTATAATAATACTGTTATATTTATTTTCTCAAAATAATCATATGTCCTAAAGATGATTATTCAATTTGTGTCTGCTGCCAAGTAAGTTTAGGTCTAGGCAAAGGCACTTCTCTCTCTCTCTCTCTCTCTCTCTCTCTCTCTCTCTCTCTCTCGGCGTCAATGACCTTAGATGTCAGGATGCCTGAAAACTTTAAATCATTCATTCTCTCTCTCTCTCTCTCTCTCTCTCTCTCTCTCTCTCTCTCTCTCTCTCTCTCTCTCTCTCTCTCTCTCTCTCTCTCTCAATGGCATAATTATGAAAGAATAAAGCAATTTGTTTAAAGAAATATGATTCTATATGACTTATGCGTTGAATTGTAGGCCTATGTGACAATGCTGTCAGCAGGAACATTGTTGCTTTTGTACAGGTTTTCCAAAAACCAGCAATTGTTTTCCTACTGTGTTTCTTCAGTAGCACAATATATATTTATATATATATATATATATAATTATATATATATATATATATATATATATATATATATATATATATATATATATATATATATTATGAAGGGGAAGTGTCCAAAGAATTGTATCAAACATGGTCTAAAAGTATTGTTTAGACAGTCAGATACGAAAATAAACAGCAATTGTAGTGAATTCTTGGAAATTATCTTTGTCTGTTGGATGGATATTCAAGTAAAGGAATTTTATTACCTGTATTTTGAGGTGCCATACTTCCAGTATCATAGGCCTAACAAAATGGAGTAATTAAGATGAAGGTGAAAATTCTTTCATCTTTGAAGCACATCTCAGTGACCCAGGGTTCAGACTAAACATATTATTGTAGATAATATGTTTTTGATCGCTTTATACTTCTTGCAACACACCAGACAACCCGCTGACTACTAACAAGGTATTTCTAAACCATAATTGAAAACAAGGTTCTTAACAGTTATGCTCTCACTGCAGAGCAAAGACAACAGATGGGCTTAGCTATTCAAGTAGCTGTTTTCTTCTTCTTCTTCTTACGACCTTATTAGCCCCATTGTATAGCAGGTCGGGTGGTCTAGTCAATTCTCTCCATCTATTTGTATTCCTTCCATCGATTGTACAGTAGATTAACACAAAATTTTTAAGCAGCGATTTTACAAAGAATCTTTTTTTCATATTTTTTTCTTTAATTGTTATTTACTTATGTAATTTTTAGAAGAATTCTGGTTACGTAGTAAAGCCTTTAAAAGCCAATGGTAAAGTTCTTATTGTATTGACTCTAAAATTAGGCAAAGAAAACATGAGCCGTAACGAGAGAGGGATCCAATGTAGTACTATCATGCCAGTCAGTTCCCAGTAACTCTAGCAGTAGTATCTCAACGGGTACCTCGCCTTAGCCAATATACTACTGATTTATTTTATAAGAAAATTATTCAAAATCCATTAATAACTGTAATGATGATTAATATTAAAGGCAACTAAATTTAGCATTATTAACATTCGAAGAAAATTATGAATTTTTCAATAAGTCTATGGAGTTTTCATAAAATATTCGAGTCTACTTAAATGGAGAATATTTGCTGAGGACTAATGGCAGTGATTTCTGTATCGTCCTGGATAACCTAAAGTTAAGAGGCTCGGGTTTCTGAGAGTCCTGCTTCGGGTTAAGCCCTAAGAAATCGACTCTGTTGAGGATCCTTCCTCTTGGGTGTCTTCCGATTCAGGGCTACCTCTCAGTTTGGGGTTCCAAGACAGGGCAGGATAGAAAGAGAGTATCCTGTCACTGACGTCCCCCGGTTATCCAGCTAAACAGCAACAGGCTTTCTTTGGTCTGGTGCTGAACTCTCTCTCTCTCTCTCTCTCTCTCTCTCTCTCTCTCTCTCTCTCTCATCAAATCTTCCTAATCGTTTTCTACACTCCTCTACCTCCTTTTCATCATGATTTTTAATGGCTTATGCTCCCTCCTTCTTCATTTAGACTCTTAGTTAAGAAAGCTAAATATTTAACAACAGACTTTTAAAAAGTACTGCTATTGCGAATATTCTGGTCGATTTTCGTAGCTCCTTGGTAAAGCCAATGTCTATAGAGCTTAGTTAAGTAAAGATTACTTTGAATGAAGGAAAATTATTTGGATAAAGATAGAATTTAAATAGGCAAAGAAATCATCACAATTCTATCATTTGTATTAGTTTGTTGTCGCTATAGGCTTGTAATACTAGTGCTTTTTCTCTAAAAGTTATTTTGTTAAATAATGTAGACCTAGATCTTACAGTAACTGACAATGGCTGTAGATACCTGAACATCACAGTGGAAGCCTCATGACTTCTCAAGCGCCTCACTAGATTTACCTCCAATCCTGACGACAATGGTAAGGAACGGAGTTTAACCCTCTTCGCCAGAAGACATTTAGCTCATAAGCAACCATAACTACACTGTACTCCTAAACACACACACACATACACACACACACATACACACACACACACACACATATATATATATATATATATATATATATATATATATATATATATATATATATATATATATATATATATATATATATAGGCGTATCACTATCATCCTCAACCATTATAATTCCACTGCAGAACAAAGGCCTTAGACTAGTCTTTCTATGCCAGTGTATACCCGCAAACTTGCTTAGTTCTTCAATCCATCGACTTCTCTCTCTTCCCCAGCTTTTGCAATTTCTGGGGACAATTTGTTGCTCTTAACGTCCATCAGTTGTCTCTCATTTTAATTATATATCCTGCCCACGTCTATTTATTTTTTCTTTTTTTTTACATGTTAGAATATCCTCTAAATTAGTTTGCTCGGCCATCCACGTTGTTCTCTTTTTGCATCTTAGTGTTATTCCTCTTATTATTCTTCCAATAGCTCTTGGACTTGTAACTAGTTCATACTCTAAGGATTAAATAAGGCTCCAAGGTCCTAATGGAAAGTTGAGACTAGTAGGACCATCTGATTAAATATATTTCTTTTTAGAGAAAGTGGCATTTGATTTCATAATCTCACTCTGTTTACCAAATGCTCTTCATCCCTTGTTTATCCTTCTTTTAATTTCTGTCTCATTTCCTGGGGAAACGCTTATTGTCCTAAGTACGTATATTCATTAACAATCTGTAGAGGTTTGTCCATAACCTTTATTTGTTGTCTCTGCCTTTCCATTGAACATTATTTTAGTTTTACTCCTATTCATACTGAGTGCTACATTTCTGCTTTCACTATTCAAATCTTCTATAATTTTTTGCCATTCCTCCGATGATATATCAATTAGAAATGTCGCCTGTAAGTTTTAGGATGTTAAGATATTCCCCTTATTAATCTTGATTTAAATTCTTAAAACTTTTAGGCACACCGTGAATATTTTAGGAGAGATGTGGTCTTCCTAAGTAACTTCTTTCTCAATTGGGATTTTCTTACTGTCTGTTAGTAGTTTTAGGACATCCTCAAATGTTCCAACATAAGATTCATTTATTCCTTGCCTTTGAAGGACTTTCATTACTGCTGAAGTTTTTAAAATATCAAACACTTTCTCATAGTCTTATTCGTTTTACGAATGTCTTGTTTTTTTAGTCTGCTTATTATTTTGGATACTTCTGTTGAATCTATTTCATCTCTCCTGGATTTTACCCTCATTTCCAATGTTTTTATTAGTATTTTAGTGTTTTCTGATGGTTTTCCGTATCGTATTTTTAGTTACATAAAAACTGTATTGTCATCATTGCATTTTTATTAATCCATGGACCGTTAAAATGCCCTTAATAGATTGATTATATGAATTGACAATTGTACTTTAACATCTCGGGAGACATAAGCTAATGAACAAAACCTAATAACCAACAAGTAAAGTTTTATAGTCGAAAAAACCAAATGATGATAATAATGTTTATGAAAGACCAGTAGACGAAATGAAACTGGAGATTAGATTAGGAATGGAAAAATGGAGTTAGAAAACTATGAAGGAGAACAATGTGAGGGAAGCAAGAAAACACGAAATGTCCCTAAAGCTGACCTTTAATTCAGACGCTATTATGGAATCCTACTATTACTACAGGTAAATGTTTGGAATGAGTAAATCACCAAAAATAATATAATAGCTTTGATAATGATAAGACAGTGAAAGACTCCCAGAAACACGAGTAGGGACAAAAATTATTTTTAAAAATCTAAGTATTTCTAAAATCTATGAAAAATTATTTCAAACATAGCAGTGAGAATTATGAAATTTTATCCATCGTCAATAAATTATTTTTATCTTTAAAATCGTAAAAAACTTTATTCATGAAATGCACCAATTTTTTTTTTTATTAATGAACATATCAGTGTTGTTTTTTTTCCTCGCGGGAACTAAATGTACGAAGAGCCCGGGCTATCACGAGGCCAATATTTTCACTCGTAACGAAGTACAACATCCGTAAAAATTATTAAAACAGGTTATTTTTAATGAAAGTAAACCATTGGGAAAGAGATAAAACGGAAATAGGCAAAGAAATCGTCATTATTGTGTCAGTTTGTTGTCGCTCAAGATTTATAATAATACTGTTTTTATTTCTTAATATCTGTATAATAAATATGTCCTAAATGAAGATTATTTAATTTTCTTTTGTTACATAGTAAGTTTGAGTCTAGGCAAAGGCATGCTCTCTCTCTCTCTCTCTCTCTCTCTCTCTCTCTCTCTCTCTCAATTACATATATATGAAATACGATTCAAACATCCGAGGAAAGAAAGAAAACGGAGTCACGGCTTCTGCTTCTATATGTCTTAAGCGTTGCATTGTAGGCCTATGTGACATTGCAGTCAGCAGGAACATCGTTGCTTTTGTGCAGGTTTCCTAAAATCCAGCAATTGTTTTCCTCCTGAGTTTCGTCAGTAGCAGCAAATACGATCAATTCAATTATAGAATCATCTAAATAATTTCCCCTGAATTTAGACTTTCAGAATATGAGGCCAAATTTTTTCCCCTAAAGAGAAACTATTTTAGTGAAGTTGCTTTCCATAAATTAAGATTGAAATATTGTATTTTTAAGACTTTGAATAATATATATATATATATATATATATATATATATATATATATATTTATATATGTATTTATATATATATATATATACATATATATATATATATATATATAAATACATATATAAATATATATATATATATATATATATATATATATATATATATATGTGTGTATATATATATATATATATATATATATATATATATATATTCTGTGAAGGGGAAATGTCCAGAGAATTGTATCAAACATGGTCTAAAAGTATTGTTTAGATTGAGACAGTCAGCTATGAAATAAACAACAGTTGAAGTGAAATCTTGGAAATTATTTGTGACTGTTCGATGGATATTCAAGTAAAGGAATGAAAATATTCATAGCCCTGACAAAAATGGAGTATTCAAGTTGAAGATTGAAATTCTTTCATCTTTGAAGCACATCTCAGTGACCCAGGGTTCAGACTAAATATATTATTGTAGATGATATGTTTTTGATCGCTTTATACTTCTTGCAACACACCAGACAACCCGCTGACTACTAACAAGGTATTTCTAAGCCATAATTGAAAACAAGGTTCTAAACAGGTTACCGAGCTAATGTAATGTGTATAAAATTACATGTTTAAATCCATGACCCAAGAGGTCAATGTAGAAGTTAGGAGCGAGTGTGAGAACGCCAAATCAGTCATAAGCAGGATGCGAAAGTCAAGACCAAGCATACCATTTGCAATGTAACATTTTTCATGAAGAGTAAACACAATACAAGCCGTGAGAAAGAGTTGTCTCTCACCGGATCCAAGTACCTTCCGGTATTAATGTTGTGTTTAAAATTTGTCCTTAAATGCTGAGATAACTAACTAGACGTTATCATCAATATGGATATTTTAGTTAGTTCTGATCAAGCTGTCATACGGAATGGTCATCCGACCAAACCATCTACACTCCTGTGATGGAGATGTTAATAACTGTTTTAAAGTAATAAACTGTTTTAAAGTAATAAACTGTTTTAAAGTTAACTTACTTAGACTTATTCAGAAGAAGTAACCTACCAAGTCTAAACATTATAACGCATTGAAGAGACATTTGATTGGAACAATAATGTGTGTTTATAACAGTACCACACCAACAAATACAGAGCAAAGACAACCGATGGGCTTAGTTATTCAAGTAACTGTCTTCTTCTTCTTCTTCTTCTTCTTCTTCTTCTTCTTCCACTTCTTCTTACGACCTTGTTAGCCCTATTAGTCTAGTCAACTCTCTCCACTATTCACATTCATTTCATCGTTTGTACAGTACATTAACACAAATCTTTTAATCAATGATTTTATAAATGAACTTTTATTCATTTTTTTTAATTGTTGTTATTTAATCCTGACCCTGAAAAGTCAATGGAGACATCCATATTGTAATGACTCGAAAATTTGTAAGAAGAAAAATGAGCCGTAACCTGAGAGGGGTCCAATGTATTAATATCGTGCCAGTTTAAGTTCCCAATAACTTCTAGCATTTGTATCTTTGTCCTGTATTTTGAGGTGACATTCTTCTAGAATTTAAGGACCTTTGACCTCTATTTTGAGGTGACATTCTTCTAGAATTTAAGGACCTTTGACCTCTATTTTGAGGTGACATTCTTCTAGAATTAAAGGACCTTTCACCTCTATTTAGTGGTGACATTCTTCTATACTTATAGAATCTTTGACCTCTATATTTAGGTGCTATACTTCTATCCTTAGATGCTCTTTTGCCTCTTTTTTGCGGTGCCACACTTCTAGCATTAGAGGTTCATTGGATTCTATATTTAGGTGATTTACCGTTATCCTTAGATGCTCTTATACCGCTATGTTAAAGGGCCATACATTTAGCATTAGAGGGTCTTTGACCTCTATTATGAGGTAACTTACCTTTACCAATAGAGGCTCTTTGGCCTCTAATTTGAGGTGCCTTGTTCATAGCATTAGAGGCTTTTTGCCTTCTATTTTGAGGTGCCTTTATATAGCATTAGACACTTTGACCTGTATTTTGTTGTGCCATACTTCCAGCATTAGGAGTTATCTGGCCTCTATTTTGAGATGCCATACGTCTGGCATTAGAGGCTCTCTGGCCACTATTTAAAGATTCTCACCTCTTGAGACTAGGAGTTTTTCATGTTTAGTTTTAGATGCCTTACTTCTAAAATTAAAGGATCCTGGGCCTCTATTATGGTGTTCCTTGCCTCTAGCATTATAGGCTCTTTGACCTTCATTTTGATGTGCTTTACCTCTAGCATTAGGGGCTCTTTAACTTCTATTTTTAAGAGAATTACCTTCAACATTAGGGCTGTTTGTCATCTAGTTTGAGATGACTTACCTCTAGCATTAGGGCCTCTTTGTCATCTATTTTGAGGTGTTTTACCTATAGCATTAGATGCTCTTTGACTTCTAATTTTAGGTTCTTTACCTCTAGCATTAGGGTCTCTTTATTTCTATTATGAAGTTCCTTACCTGTAGCATTAGGGGCTTTTTTTACTTCTATTTTGAGGTGCTTTACCTCTAGCATTAGGGGCTCTTGGGCTTCTATTTTGAGGTGCTTTACCTCAAGCATTACGGGCTCTTTGACTTCTATTTTGAGGAGACTCACCTTTAACATTCGGGGCTCTTTGTCATCTAGTTTGAGATGACTTACCTCTAGCATTAGGGGCTCTTTGTCATCTATTTTGAGGTGCTTTACCTATAGTATTAGAGGCTCCTTGACTTTTAATTTTAGGAGCTTTACCTCTAGCATTAGTGTCTCTTTACTTCTTTTTTGAAGTGCCTTACCTGTAGCATTAGGGGCTTTATGCCTCTATTTTGAGATGCTTCACCTCAAGCATTACAGGCTCTTTGACTTTTATTTTGAGGTCCCTTACCTCTAGCATCAGAGGCTCTTTGATTTCTATTTTGAGTTGCTTATCAATAGTATTAGAGGCCCTTTTACTTCTAATTTGAGGTGCTTTACCTTTACCATTAAGGGCTCTTTGACTTCTAATTTCAGATGTTTTACCTCAAGCATTAAAGGCTCTTATGACTTCTAATTTGAGGTGTTTTACCTTTAGCATTAGGGACTCTCTGACTTCTATTTTGAGGTGCTTTATCTCTAGCATTAGAGACTCTTTGACTTTTATTTTAAGATGCATTAGTCTCTCTTTGACTTCTATTTTGAAATGCTTAACCTCTAGCATTAGGGCCTCTTTGGCTTCTATTTTGAGATGCCCTACCTCTAGCATTAAGGGCTCTTTGATTTTATTTTTTTTTTGAGGTGCTTTACACCTATCATTAGGAAATTTTTAACTTTTATTTTCAGGTTCTTTATCGCTAGAATTAGTGTCTCTTTGACTTTACTTCAAGGTGCCTTACCTCTAGCTTTAGGGTCTCTTTGACCTCTATTAGAAGGTGCTTTACCTCTAGCATTAGGGTTTCTTTGACTTCTATTTTGAGGTGCTTATATCTAACATTAGAGGCTCTTTGACTTCTCTTTTGTGGTACTTTAACTCTAGCGTTTGGGGCTGTTTGACTTATATTTTGAGGTGCTTTACCTCCAGCATTAGGGGCTTTTTGGCATCTAGTTTGAGGTGCCTTACCTCCAGCATTAGGGGCTCTTTGACTTCTTCTGTGAGGTGCCTTACCTTACCATTTAGGGCTTTTGACTTCTTTTATGAGGTCCTTTACCTCTAGCATCATGGGTTCTTTGACTCTTTGATTTCTAATTTGTGGAGCTTTTCCTTTTGCATTAGGAGCTCTTTGACTTCTATTTTGAGGTGTTTTACCTCTAGCATTAGTGGCTCTTTGACTTCTAATTTGAGGTGCTTTACGTTTAGCATTAGGGGCTCTTTGATTTCTAAATTGAGGTGCCTTACCTGTAATATTAGGGGCTCTTTGGCGTTTTTTGTTAAGTGTCTCACTTCTAGCATTAAGGGCTCTTTGGCTTCTAGTTAGAGGTGTTTTACCTCTAGCATTAAGAACTCTTTGACTTCAATTTTGAGGTGTATCACCTCTAGCATTAGGGGCTCTGAGGACAATGATTAAGTGACCATATACTTTGATTATGAAACTGAGCTAACAGATGATTAATATTCATGAAAAAAAATATTGAAGGATAATCTAAATACTAAGGAAATATTCCGCCAAAGAAAATAGAAAATAAGAGAGAGAGAGAGAGAGAGAGAGAGAGAGAGAGAGAGAGAGAGAGAGAGAGAGAGAGAGAGAGAGAGAGAGAGAAACTTCATTGATTGCAAATTGAAAGGGTTAATCGAACTCTTAGAAACTTCATTTGAGAAAAAAGTTCTAAACTTTGATAAAAAAAGAAGTTCTCAAGGTTTGAAGATTTTGTCCTAACTTTCTCCTGTTGCAGTTTGTTCCATGTCCTCGCATCAGCATTTGTCAGTTATTCAGAATCAAGTGAAGTTCTCGTAAGTCCTTAATTTTCCTCATTTTTCTGAAAGCTCAGGTTAAAATTTAAAAGTAAGAATTTGTCACTTCAGAAATATATGGCTGAATTTCTTTATAATTTTGACAAAATTCCGTAATTTCAGTAAATAACTAAGTTCATATTGACCTAAATACAATAGATTCTTAGACCCTATAATTGAGATTTGTGTCGTATTTTCAGTTACATAAAAACTGTATGGTCATCATTGCATTTCCATTAATCAATGGACCGTTAAAATGCTTACTACTTTTACAACTCGTGAGACACAAGCTGAAGAACAGAAACTAAACTCAACAAGTAAAGTCATCAGATGAGAAGAGCAAAAGATGATGATAATGTTTATGAAAGACCGATAACCGAGATAAAACTGGAGAATATATCATAGGAATGGAGTAATGGAGTTAGAAAACTGTGGTGCTGAACAATGTTGGAGAAGCGAGAAATCAGGACCTTTAAATCAGACACTTCAAAAAATACTGCAGATAAATAATTAATGTGAATTAATCACCAAAAATAAGTTCAAAGGAAATGGCAAAAACTGGAATAAGGATAAGCAGGCTTAGAAAAACATGAGTAGTGATGAAAATTATTTTATCAAATCTAAGTATTTCTAAAATCTATGGAAAATCATTTCAAAAATAGCATTGAAAATTATGGGATTCTATCTATCGTCATTAAATTATTTTTTATCTTTGAATTCGTAATGAAACTTTGTTCATAAAATGCTCTAAAATTTTAATTAATGGACAAATCAGTGTTTGTTTTTTTCCTCGCGAGAACCAAATGTACCAAGAGCCTGGGCTGTCACAAGGCCAATATTTACACTCGTAACGAAGTACAACATCCGTAAACATTAATAAAACAGGTTATTTTGAAAGAAAGAAAACTATGGGATAGAGATGAAACTGTTATAGGCAAAAAAATCGTCATAATTGTATCAGATTGTTGTCGCTCAGGATTTATAATAATACTGTTATATTTATATTTTTCAAAATAATCAAATATCCTAAAGAAGATTATTTAATTTGTATCTGTTTCATAGTAAGTTTAGGTCTAGGCGAAGACATGCTCTCTCTCTCTCTCTCTCTCTCTCTCTCTCTCTCTCTCTCTCTCTCAAAAATACCAATCGAACATCCGAGGAAAGGAAGAAAACGGAGTCATGGCTTCTGCTTCTATATGTCTTAAGCGTTGCATTGTAGGCCTATGTGACATTGCAGTCAGCAGGAACATCGTTGCTTTTGTGCAGTTATTCCAAAATACAGCAATTGTTTTCCTCCTGTGTTTCTTCAGTAGCAGCAAATACGATCAATTCAATTGTAGAATCGTTTAAACAATTTCCCCTGGATTTGGACTTTCACTTTCAGAATCTCAGGCCAACTGTTTTAGTAACGTTACTTTCCATAAATAAAAATTAAAATGTTATGTTTTTAAGACTTTGAATTTTATATATATATATATATATATATATATATATATATATATATATATATATATATATACAGTATATATATATATATATATATATATATATATATATATATATATATATATATAGGCCTATATATATATATATATATATATATATATATATATATATATATATATATATATATTCTGGGAGGGGGAAGTGTCCAAAGAATTGTATCAAACATGGTCTGAAAGTATTGTTTAGACAGTCAGCTGCGAAAATAAACAACAATTGTAGTGAATTCTTGGAAATTATTTGTGACTCTTCGATGGATATTCAAGTAAAGGAATGGAAATATTTATAGGCCTAACAAAAATGGAGTATTGAGGTTGAAGGTGAAAATTCTTTCATCTTTGAAGCACATCTCAGTGACCCAGGGTTCAGACTAAACATATTATTGTAGATATGTTTTTTGATCGCTTTATACTTCTTGCAACACACCAGACAACCTGCTGACTACTAACAAGGTATTTCTAAGCCATAATTGAAAACAAGGTTCTAAACGGTTAGGCTCTCAATGCAGAGCAAAGACAATAGATGGGCTTGGCTATTCAAGTCACTGTCTTCTTCTTCTTCTTCTTCTTCTTCTTCTTATTCTTATTCTTCTTATTCTTATTCTTCTTCTTATGACCTTATTAGCCCCATTGTATAGCAGGTTGGGTGGTCTAGTCAATTCTCTCCATCTATTTATATTCCTTCCATCGATTGTACAGTACATTAACACAAAATTTTTAATCAGCGATTTCATAAATAAACTTTTTTCATATTATTTTTTTTAAATTGTTAAATAATCATGTAATTTTTAAAAGAATTCTGGTTACTTAATAATGCCTTTAAAAGTCAATGGAGAGATTCCTATTGTATTGACTCTAAAATTAGGCAAAGGAAAAATGAGTCATAACCAAAGAAGGATTCAGTGTAGTTCTATAGTGCTAGTCACAGTCCCCAATAACTCTAGTAATAGTATCTCAAAGGGTGCCTCTCCTTGGCCAATATACTACTGATTTATTTGATAAGAAAATTATTCAAAATTCATTAATAACTATAATGATAATTAATATTAAAGGCAACTAAATTTATCATCATTAACCTTTGAAGAAATTTATGAATTTATCAACAAATCTAGAAACTTTTCATATAATATTCTAGTCTACTTAAATGGAGAAGATTTTCTGACCACTAATGGCAGTGATTTCTGTGTTGTCCTGAAATAATACCAAATCCCTAATATTGCAAGAGGGTCTGCCTCGCTCTTTTATTCTTCTCCTGTACTCCTCTTTCTCCCTATTTCCTTAATCTTTCCCATTCTGAGTACCTGCCTTTGAGCTATAAACTGGATTTTATCCAGGGGTACTCTTCCTTTCCCCATTTTCCTCTCTTCCCTATCCTTATTATTATCATGTGGTGTTGTCCTGGATAACCTAAAGTTAAGAGGCTCGGGTTTCTGAGAGTCCTGCTTCGGGTCAAGCCTTAAGAAATCGACTCCATTGAAGATCCTTCCTCTTGGGTGTTTTCCGATTCAGGACTACCTCTCGGTTTGAGGTTCCGAGACATGACAGGATAGAAAGAGAGTATCCCGTCACTGACGTACCCCGGTTATCCAGCTAAACAGCAACAGGGTTTTTTTGGTCTGCTGTTGAATTCTCTCTCTCTCTCTCTCTCTCTCTCTCTCTCTCTCTCTCTCTCTCTCTCTGCTGATCATGGCGATACGTAAACCCTTTCACCACATTGAGGTATCCCCACTCAGAATATAAATATTCTGCCGTAGCCTCTGTACCATGGTCTTTCACTGTCTTGTGGTAGAGTTCTCTGGCTTGAGAGTACACTCGGGCACACTATTCTATCTTACATCTCTTCCTCTTGTTTTTTTTTTTTTTTCAAGTTTGTATAGTTTATATATGAAATATTTATCTTAATGTTGTAACTGTTCTTAGAATATCTTATATCAATTGTTAACTATCTTTCTTGTAATTTCCTTATTTCCTTTCCCCCCTTCCTCTTTCTTCGACCTACTCCCCCCTTCCCCTTTCTTCCCCCTGCTCCTTTCTTCGATCTACTCTCCCCCTCCCCTTTCTTCCCCCTACTCCCCCTCCCCTTTTCTCCCCCTCCCCTTTCTCCCCCTACTCCTCTCTTCCCCCTCCCCTATTTTCCCCCCTCCCCTTTTTTTCCCCCCTACTCCTCTCTTCCCCCTCCCCTTTTTCCCCCTACTCCTCTCTTCCCCCTACTCCTCTCCTCCCCCTGCTCCTTTCTTTGACCTCCTCCCCCTGCTCCTTTCTTCGACCTACTCTCCCCTTCTTCTTTCTTTCCCCTACCCCTCTCTTCCCCCTACTCCTCTCTTCCCCCTACTCCCCCTGCTCCTTTCTTTGACCTCCTCCCCAGCTCCTTTCTTTGACCTCCTTCCCCTGCTCTTTTCTTCGACCTACTCCCCGCTCCCCTTTCTTCCCCCTACTCCCCCTCCCCTTTCTTCCCCCTAATCCCCACTTTCCCCTACTCCTCTCTTCCCGCTACTCCTCTCTTCCCGCTACTCCTGTCTTCCCCCTACTCCTGTCTTCCCCCTACTCCAGGCATTTACCGTTTTGAAAAACGGATATATTGACGTAAAGGAGTGATATTACGGTCACCAACCCGTAAAAGATAACAACAAAGTAGGGTAAAAATTAAGGTCGCCTGTATTTTACTGAAATACGGCTGAGAACAATATAATTTTACGGAGAATTTCCGATTAAAACTACGGTTTTTGTAACAGTGTACAGACATTAATGTATCCCATTAAGTAAATACAGGTATCAAGCTAGCGTTGAATAGTCAATGCTTGTGGACTAATCTCTCCATACATCAATGAAGGGAAGAAATGCCATTTTGAATTAACGAGCGTAATCGTGAAAATGATATCGTTACGAGGCCCATTTCCGTCTTGAGGGAAGTTGCATTAGCTTGCAAACGAGTGTGCTTGAACACGCTTTATGATAGGAAACCTCTTAAGCTAAGTGGAAACAAAGGGGTCCCACGCACTGGCGCTTGTGTGTTTCCGTTGCAAAAGCATTTCCTAATGAGAATGGTGACAGCAGAGCAATGATGGTGATGTGATTCGAAGATATAAGTACCGACAGGGAGAGCTTTTATTGCTTGGTATTCGCAGACATCAGGAAAATATTTACAGTATGTCCCAAACCTACAAACATTCGGAGATGGAAACATTCGACTTACAAACATTCAGAAATGCAAACAGGAATCCAAGTTAAAATAACAAAGATGAGATGAAGAAACACAGTAATAAAACAATATTAAACACTATTAAAAAATTGCATTAAAAAAACCAATAAATGTCTGGCAACATTTATTCCAGAATTTTTGCAGTTTTAAAATCAGATATATTGACGTAAATGAGGGATATTATGGTCACTAACCGGTAAAATATAACAAAGTAGGGCAAAAATTAAGGTCGCCTGTGTTTTGCTGAAATACGGCTGGGAACAGTATATTTTTACGAATTTCCATTTAAAATTACGGGTTTTTTTAACAGTGTATCATTTAATGCAGTGAACAAAACGTTATTTGCAATAACTTGATAATTAATTCATGTGAAACCCGACTATTTGTTGACTTTTGTAGCTGGAAATCTTACTCATGAGATTCAGGCCTCTACGCTAGGCCAAAATTTAAGAAGATTTGACTTACAAACAATTCGAATTACAATTAGCTTTTGGAACCTATTAAGTTTCTATAATGCGATTGTTTACAAATACTAGGGGTGGTGATAAACCTTACCATTCAAAGGGAAAACTAAGATGTACGAGAAAGCATCTATTCACAAATACGATAAATGTATTTTTATTTTTTTCAATAATTATTCACATATATGAAAAATGTATTTTTCATTTCCAGTAATTATTCACAAACACGAAGGAAAACTTTTACATTTCAAAGCAATTATTAGCAAACAAAAGAAAAAATATTTTCATTTTCAGAAACATAATTAGCCATTAACACAACAGAAAAATGCTTCCATTTTCAGAAAAATATTCTGAACCTTCTAATAATGCAATTACCCTAAAAAAAAAAATGTATGATTTTTTCCAAGGTTTTTGTATTTAAAGACCAAGGTGCATCGTATAATGTGGTGGGTTAAACGCACTTCTGATGAGTCTTTTCCTTTTTATATTTCCCCCTATTAATATCATCTTTGGTAAAGTGATTGAACTAAAGATAGAAAAAGGAATATATTTATTTTAAGTTTAGGCCCATTAATTGCATTCGCTACGTGGAGGAAAATGAGATTACGATTATCTTATTCATTCTCAATATTCTCTTTAAAGAAACTCATCTTTGCTGAGAGTAAATTTCTATCTCTCTCTCTCTCTCTCTCTCTCTCTCTCTCTCTCTCTCTCTCTCTCTCTCTCTCATCATGTTATTTTCATAACCATCTCTCTCTCTTATCACCTTAATATTTTCCTACAATCTCTCTCTCTCTCTCTCTCTCTCTCTCTCTCTCTCTCTCTCTCTCTCTCTCTCTCTCTCTCTCTCTCATCATGTTATTTTCATAACCATCTCTCTCTCTTATCACCTTAATATTTTCCTACAATCTCTCTCTCTCTCTCTCTCTCTCTCTCTCTCTCTCTCTCTCTCTCTCTCTCTCTCTCTCTCTCTCTCCTCTCTCTCCCTCTCTCTCTCTCTCATCAGCTCAATATTATCCCATCATCTCACTAGAACACACCAACCTCTCCACGCTTAGCTCAAATCCGTCCAGAGTTAGCGGATACAAACTTGAATTGAAAGATACAACACCACTCAATGAGGTATTTTCTTTATATATCAAATAGCAAATACATGGAACATGCATCCAGCGAATGCAGTGAACAGTGACACGGTATACGAGTTCAAGAATGATTTAGACAAGATCATTAAAACTCTCTAAGCACTTGAACTAATTCGCTCTACCCAGGAGGAAACGAAGTCTTCAAAATCCTTTTAACACTCTCTCTCTCTCTCTCTCTCTCTCTCTCTCTCTCTCTCTCTCTCTCTCTCTCTCTCTCTCTCTCTCTCTCTCTCAGTGGATGTAGTGAACAGTAACATGGTAATTGAATTCAAGAATAACCTAGACAAGATAAAAATAAACTCTCTAAACGTTTAAACTAATCCGCTCAACCTAAGAGCGAATTCTCCAAAATCCTTGAAATTCTCTCTCTCTCTCTCTCTCTCCTCTCTCTCTCCTCTCTCCTCTCTCTCTCTCTCTCTCTCTCTCTCTCTCTTATATCAGCACAATAATTTCTCATCACATAATGTCACGATTTTTTTTCAGATATTAACTTTATCTCTCCTCTCCATCACCATCATCATCATCATCATCTTCTCCCTACTTCATCCCCCCCCCCCCCCCCCTCTAGAGTTGGGCCAAGTCTCCGGCATCAAAGCCGAGTGGGAAATTTTGTTTTCTTAAGAGATTTCACGACAGGAGGTTCTCCGATAAATCGATTAATAGTAAAGGCAAAGACTGGGGCACAAATGGCTGTCAACCTCCTTCCATCGCCTCTCTTTCCGTTGACACACTTGATTGTATCTATCTGTTGCCGGAAATGAAATTATACGAATAATTAATCAAGTTTCGGAATTAATTTTCGATGGAAAAAAGTTTGTTTTAAATTCGGAGTTGATTTTGGATTAAATTCAGAGTTGATTTCGGACGTCAACAGAAGTGTTTCGAATTCAGAGTTGATCGGGCTGCAACAAAGTGTGTTTTAAATTACAAGCTGATTTCAGGCTGCAACAAAATTGTGTTTTAAATTCAGAGTTGATATCTGATGCCAATGATAGTGTGTTTTAAAATCGGGTTTGATTTCGGGTGATAACAAGAGTGTGCTTTAAATTCATAGTTAATTTCGGACAGCAACAAAAGTGTGTTTTAAATTCACAGTTGATTTCGGATGGCAAAAAAAGTGTTTTAAAATCAGACATGATTTCGGGCAGTAACAAGAGTTTGCTTTGAATTCCTAGTTGATTTCGGATGGCATTAAAAGTGTGTTTTAGATTACGAGCTGATTTCGGGCTGCAACAAAATTGTGTTTTAAATTCAGAGTTGATATCGGATGCCAATGATGGTGTGTTTTAAAATCGGGTTTGATTTTGGGCGGTAACAAGAGTGTGCTTTAAATTCATAGTTAATTTCGGACAGCAACAAAAGTGTGTTTTAAATTCACAGTTGATTTTGGATGGCAAAAAGAGTGTGTTTTAAAATCAGACATGATTTCGGGCAGTAACAAGAGTTTGCTTTGAATTCCTAGTTGATTTCGGATGGCAATAAAAGGGTGTTTTAAATTCGCAGTTGATTTCGGATGGCAACAAAAGTGTGTTTTAAATTCGGACTTGATTTTGGGCGGTAACAAAAGTTTTTTAAATTCGGAGTTGATTTCGGATGGCAACAAAAGTGTGTTTTAAATTAAGAGTTGATTTCAGTGGGTAAAAAAAAGTGTTTTACATTTGGAGTTGATTTCGGGCGGTAACAAAAGTGTATTTTGCATTCTGAGTTGATTTTGGATGCCAACAAAAGTGTGTTTTAAATTTGGACTTGGTTTCGGACGCCATCGAGAGTGTGTTTTAAAGTCAGAGTTGATTTTGGGCGTTAACAAAAGTGTGTTTTGAATTCAGAGTTGATTACTATTATTATTATTTTCATTATTATTTTTATCATTATTATCATTATAATTATTATTATTATTATTATTATTATTATTATTATTATTATTATTATTATTATTATTATTATTATTATTATTATTCACTGGCATTAAATCGTTTATCTAAATATCCTGAACATTTTATAAAAAGGAAATATTAAGATTTATAGAAAAAGGACAATTAGCTGATTTTTATACCTTTTTTATATCAAATATCTAAAATAATATGAAAAAAATATTTAGAAGAATTTTATGCACAAAGACTCCTTATTATCTATGTAAAAATAAAAATGAAACATCATAAACTTATTTTAGTTAGCTCACGAAATCAGATAAAAGGTTAAGATCTTTGGAAGAATTAAAAAAAAAAAAAATTCTGTCGAAGGTTAAAATGAATTGGTTGATCGAGTGATTAATCCGGCAATGGTGACGTCATGATTGATAGACGAAAAACCAATTGATCAAATAAGAAAAAAGGAAAAACTATGGAACAGAGGATGTGACACTATCATTCAATACACTCAGGCATATTCGAATACCGGAGGACTGATCCAGGCGTAGGATTGACCCATAATCTCTGGTAAAACTGACCCAGAGTGGTTTGGAGGACTGACCCCACAATGTTTTTCTTTTCTAAAGCTAATTCTTTGGTATTATTACATGATCTTATTAAGGAAAAGTTTAATATTTCATTGATATTTTTTTTACTGTTTTTTTTATCAAATATTTTATGTGTTTATAGGTTATGAATATGTAATTAAAAAGGGCACAGAACCTAACAAACCCACCTAACCTAACCTAGAAGTTCCCAGGTCACAACCCCTAGCAGGGGGCAAGCCCCGGGACCCCCCTTCCCAGGTCTCAACCCCTAGCCGGGGCCAAGCTCCCGGACCCCCTTCCTAGGTCACAACCCCTAGCCGGGGCTAAGCCCCCGGACCCCCTTCCCAGGTCACAGCCCCTAGCCGGGGCTAAGCCCCCGGACCCCTTTCCCAGGCCACAACCCTTATCCAAGGTTCTACTTGCAAGTATATAAAATTTACCAATGACTGTTATAAAAGTTTTTATTGCAACATATAAGTGTTAATGTTATATGGAATCCATATGTTATTATAATTAATCAAATAACTTTAACAATAAATGCACTATGGTATAAATAAACATTGTGGGTTAGTCCTCCAAACCATTCTGGGTCAGTTTTACCAGAGATTATGGGTCAATCCTCCGCCTGGGTCAGTCCTCCGGTTACCTGCTGTTCTATCTTATTCCTCTTCCTCTTGTTCTTTCAAGTTTTTATATCTCATATATGAAAGATCTAAATGCTGTTGTTACTGTTCTTGAAATGTTTTATTTTGATTGTTTATTACTCCCCTTGTTTATTTACTTTCTTTTTTTCCCTTCCTTGCTGGGCTATTTTTTTTCTGTTGGAGGTCCTAAGCTTATAGCATCTTGCTTTTCCAACTAGGGTTGTAGCTTGGCTTATCAGTAAAGCTAAAAGCATAGTATTTATAAGAAGGAAGTTATTATGTAAAAAAAAAAAAAAAAAAAAAAAAAAAAACTTTAATCCTCGGCTGCAGTAAAGTTGACTTTTTAGGAAATGTACCAAGCGAGCGATAGTTTCGTTTGTTATACTTCCTGCCTTTCTCTCTTTAGAGTCCTTGGCTTGGCATAGCGAAGCTTCCTCAGAATACCTTGCCGGTGATACGAATAGTTAGTTGGGTGGTTGGTGGTGACCAGTTTGGTTCGTCAAGTGTAATTTTTATTTGTGTAAGTGTCTAAAGTTCTATGATAATTTGGTGTTTAGTAGAGGTCTGTTGATATATGCGAGTTATTTCTATATATACTTAAATTATTTTAAATGTGCATGTTTTAGCAAGTTATTTGTCTATAGTTATTTTTCAATTACTTTTGTCTTAACATACAGGTTTTCATGTTTTAACTTGCTGGTTTATTTTTACTTTCAGGTAAAAGTTTGTGATACCCAGATTACCTGTGTTTCGAGCTGATAATCCTGCTGCAAACTTCTTGGTTACGAGTTCGTGTCACCTGTATTATCGTTCCGTACAGCTCAACATGTAGCTATATACACTTGATATTAACTGGTGACAACGCTGGAATCTGGTTAAGTATTTTTCCATCTGAATTAAAAGGCAAGTATTATTCTATGGTTTGTTTTTAACCCCCTTTGAAGCAAGCTAGTCCTCCCCGATTGGGGGCGGCGCCCCCAATCGTGGGAGGACGTTCCCTGTGGCACACGGTAGACCGTTGAAGGTCTACCGTGTACTACAGGGAGGCTTGCTTCTAAACCCTTTAGTTTTAAGTTTGGTGAGTATTTTACTTTTTGTACCTTACTTAGGTTGTGCAGTTTAATTAAATCTGTTAATCTCATATTTAAAGTAGTTTTAAGTTTTTTTTTCTCATTAAGATGGCTTAAATCATATAAAAGTCTCTACTTTGATTTCTTTTAGAATTCAGTTTATTAAGATGGCTTATAAATCATATTTTAAGCTTTATGTATGTATACGTTGTTGTACGAAATTGGTGCACTTTTATTATGCTGTTAATATCTATTTCTTGATACTAAAGGCTCAAGATGTTTGTCAATTTATTTATTTAGGGTTTCCCAACTCTTAAAAGAAACTTTTCTGATACTTGACACTTTTCAGATTGGGTGGTGCGACTTCAGGACAAGATGATTAAAGGACTAGATTCGGAGAATCAAACTTCTATTTTGGTATAGTTTGGGTTGCTGGAAGATTGTTGCTGGAAATCCTGCCTGAGGATTTTTGTAAGTCCTGGAAAGATCTTTTATCAGAATTTGGATAGTGTCCACTGGAGTTTTTGAAAATTAAGTTTTTTCTGAAGACTGGTGGTTTAATTATTAGTAATTCCTTTCAATAAGTTACTGGTAAGTTATAACGGAAAAAAATTACTTTGTAAATTTTATGGTGGACACTTAACGCTAGCGATGTTGATGAAGAAATTGGCAGAATTCGGGTATCTGGCAGATAAAATCCAATGAAGTTAGCCATTAAAGAAAATTCAAACGATTTGATAATTCATATCATTAGAATATGCTAGATGACTTAAATGTTAAGCATTATCTAGTACATTAAAATATATTAATTTCATATTTAATTGATGGTTGTTTGTACCTTCTTTTTTTATCAAGGTTTAATTGTTTAAGGTATTCAAATAAATGTCTATTTTCTACAACCTGGTGGTTCTATTACTGAAATATGTTGAAAATTAAAGTTAACTTTTTTACTGTTGGTTTTGGTTCAAACTTTTTAAATTCATAATAAATTTTATCTATTTCATAACTAAAACTATGATTTTTACAAAGTTAATTACTTTTTCATAAGGGAAACTACACATGGTTTCAAAATCTCTAAATTAAAAGAGAAAAGGTCAATTTCATTGAAACTAATCACTTGTAATGATTTCAAATGGGAGGCCGTATTGCCTTCTTGTTGACAATTAAGATTCACCGATTGAAAGTAAACAACAATCCGGCGTTTCTCTGAAAGCTAAACTGTCTTATTCTTGCTTATAATTTGTATTTTGCATATATTTTTACCGTAGCTTCAATATACGAACTTGGTAACTTACTGAAAGAAGTTTGCGACAAACGGACAGTTAATATATTGAACAAACATTATGATCAGTCAATATAGGCATAAGAGTTTGCCAAGAAAGATTGTTTGACTTCATACTTATTATAATGAGCTTGATTTTCTTATTTTGGGTGTCGGACAGCTTAAAGGATGAATATAATGAAGGGGATGTAGTGTAGGCCTTAAAGTATTGTATCACTCTCTCTCTCTCTCTCTCTCTCTCTCTCTCTCTCTCTCTCTCTCTCTCTCTCTCTCTCTCTCTCCTCTCTCTCTGTGACACAGCAAAGCCTATCAAAAAAAAAAAAAATTTCAATAGCCTGATTAAAAATTCCCAAAGGGATGAGTTTCCATTGAAAACGCAGTAGTCGGGTAAAGGTCCAATGAAAAGTAATCTACTTATAACTTAACATAATCATATTGTGACTGAATTTATTCCTCTAATTCTTGAAATGACCTTAGTTAAAACTTTCTGGTGTACTGGATTAATACGGTCACACCAACAGTTCTTGGGAAAATTTTTTTTTATGAAAATCAGTTATCAATTTGAAATGGAGATTAGAGGAGTGCCCGTGGTGGTTGATGAATATATTATCATTTATTCTATTTTTATCATTACTTGCTATGATACAACCTTAGTTGGAAAAGCAAGGTGCTATGAGCTCAAGGGCTCCAACTGGGTAAATAGCTCGATGAGGAAAGGAAATAAGGAAACAAATAGAATAGTGTGCCTGAGTGTAGCCTCAAGGGAACACTAACCCAATACAGTGGAAGACCATAATACACACTACAGAGGCTATGGTACTATAGAGAAAAGTGGTTTGATTTTGGAGTGTTCTTCTCCTAGAAGAACTGCTTACCAATATTTTGATTATAGTTGCGAACGAAATATTGAACTACCGTACCAAGAAAATATAATAACTCTTGTCTTGTTTACAACTAAACCAAGCAAAGATGAAATAATAAATATTGATGATTTTATAAATGGCGCATCCAATACTAGTTTAGCCTTTTACAATAAATAGAAAAAACAATAACTCAAGATATTTGCGTGAAGTTCTCGTATGCCCTTGATTTCCATCATTTCTCTGAAATCTCATGTTAGAATTTAAAAATATGAATTTGTCACTTCAGATAAATGTGGCTGAATTTCTTTAAAATTTTTACAAAATTCCGTAATTTCAGTAAATAACTAAGTTCATATTGACCCTTAATACAATAGGTTTTTTGACCCCATAATTGAGATTTGTGTCGTATTTTCAGTTACATAAAAACTGTATGGTCATCATTGCATTTCTATTAATCAATGGACCGTTAAAATGCTTACTACTTTTACAACTCGTGAGACACAAGCTGAAGAACAGAAACTAAACTCAACAAGTAAAGTCATCAGATGAGAAGAGCAAAAGATGATGATAATGTTTATGAAAGACCGATAACCGAGATAAAACTGGAGAATATATTATAGGAATGGAGTAATGGAGTTAGAAAACTGTGGAGCTGAACAATGTGAGAGAAGCGAGAAATCAGGACCTTTAAATCAGACACTTCAAAAAATACTGCAGATAAATATTTAATGTGAATTAATCACCAAAAATAAGTTCAAAATGGACGACTGCACAGTGTTAAGCAGGTTTCGAGAAACATGAGTAGTGATAAAAATTATTTTATCAAATCTCAATATTTCTAAAATCTATGGAAAATCATTTCAAAAATAGCATTGGAAATTATGGGATTCTATCTATCGTCATTAGATTATTTTTTATCTTTTAATTCGTAATAAAACTTTGTTCATAAAATGCTCAAAATTTTAATTAATGGACAAATCAGTGTTTGTTATTTTCCTCGCGAGAACTAAATGTACCAAGAGTCAGGGCTGTCACAAGGCCAATATTTACACTCGTAACGAAGTACAACATCCGTAAACATTATCAAAACATTATCAAAACAGGTTACTATGAATGAAAGAAAACTATGGGATAGAGATGAAACTGTTATAGGCAAAGAAATCGTCATAATTGTATCAGATTGTTGTCGCTCAAGATTTATAATAATACTGTTATTTTTATATTTGTCAAAATAATCAAATATCCTAAAGAAGATTATTTAATTTGTATTTGCTTCATAGTAAGTTTAGGTCTAGGCGAAGGCATGCTCTCTCTCTCTCTCTCTCTCTCCTCTCTCTCTCTCTCTCTCTCTCTCTCTCTCTCTCTCTCTCTCTCTCTCTCAATTGGATAAATATGAAAGAATAAAGTAATTTGTCTAAAGAAATATGATTCGAACATCCGAGGAAAGAAAGAAAACGGAGTCATGGCTTCTGTTTCTATATGTCTTAAGCGTTGCATTGTAGGCCTATGTGACATTGCAGTCAGCAGGAACATCGTTGTTTTTTTGCAGGTTTTCCAAAATCCAGCAATTGTTTTCCTCCTGTGTTTCTTCAGTAGCAGCAAATAAGATCAATTCAATTGTAGAATCGTTTAAACAATTTCCCCTGAATTTAGACTTTCACCTTTAGAATCTTAAGCCAATTTTTTTTCTCTTAATTAAGAGAAACTATTTTAGTAAAGATGCTTTCCATAAATAATAATAAAAATCTTATATTTTAAAGACTTTGAATTGTATATATACATATATATATATATATATATATATATATATATATATATATATATATATATATATAGATATATATATATATAAATATGTATTTATATATATATATGTATATATATATATATATATATATATATATATATATATATATATATTCTGTCAGATGAACAGACTCCTATAGCAAGGGCTTGACATGGAACCAAAAAACCTTTCCTTTCCCTGCCTGTCTTTTCTTTTCTCAAACTGATTCTAATACTATCTAATATCGCATGAGGGTCTGCCCCTCTCTTTTATTCTTTTCCTGTACTTCTCTTTCTCCCTTTTTCCTTATTCTTTCCCATCCCAAGTACCTGCCTTCGAGCTATAAACTGGATTCTATCGAGGGGTACTTATCCTTTCCCCATATTCCCCACTTCCCTATCCCTATCCGTATCCTTATCCGTATATGGTTACCGAGAGTCGCTTCGGGTCAAGCCCTAAGAAATCGACTCCGTTGAGGATCCTTCTTCTTGGGGGGTCTTCCGATATAGGACTACCTCTCGGTTTGGGGTTCCGAGACAGGACAGGATAGAAAGAGAGTATCCTGCCACTGACGTCCCCCGGTTATCCAGCTAAACAGCAACAGGCTTTCTTTGGTCTACTGTTGAATTCTCCCCCCCCCCTCTCTCTCTCTCTCTCTCTCTCTCTCTCTCTCTCTCTCTCTTCATTGTTAACTAATTCTATCTTTTTCCCTCTCTTCCTTCACCTCATCATCATCATGCTCTTTAATGACGTTTGTAACATATATATATTATATATATATATATATATATATATATATATATATATATATATATATATATATATATATATATATATATGCTGTATATAATTCAGAGTCTAGAAAATATAACATCCTAATTTTAATTTATAGAAAGCAACTTTACTAAATTACTTTCTCTTAATTAAGAGGAAAAATTTGGCCTAGATTCTGAAAGGGACAGCTCAAATTCAGGGGATATTTTTTTAAACAATTATATAATTGAATTGATCATGTTTGCTGCTACTGAAGAAACACAGTAGGAAAACAATTGCTGGATTTTAGAAAACCTGCACAAAAGCAACGATGTTCCTGCTGACTGCAATGTCATATAGGCCTACAATGCAACGCTTAAGACATATAGAAGCAGAAGCCATGACTCCGTTTTCTTTCTCCCCTCGGTTGTTCGAATCGTATTTCTTTAGATAAATTACTTTGATTACTTTATTCTTTCATATGTATGCCATTGAGAGAGAGAGAGAGAGAGAGAGAGAGAGAGAGAGCATGCCTTTGCCTAGACTTAAACTTACTACGTAGCTGATGCAAACTAAATATGATTATTTTGAAAGAAAAAAAAATACAGTATTATTATAAATCTTGAGCGACAACAAACTTTACAATAATGACGATTTCTTTGCCCATTTTAGTTTTATGTCTATCCCAATAGTTTTCTTTCATTCAAAGTAACCTGTTTTAATAATGTTTATGGATTTCGTATTTCGTCCTGAGTGAAAATATTGACCTTGTGACAGCCCGGGCTCTTGGTACATTTAGTTCTCTCGTGGAAAAAACGAACACTTTGTCCATTATTAAAAATGTTGAAGCATTCTACGAACAAAGTCTTATTATGATTTATAAGATAAACATTATTTTTTGACGATGGATGGAATTTCAGAATTTTCAATGCTATATTTGAAATATTTTTCCATAGAGTTTAGCAATATTTAGATTCTGTAGAATCATTTATATCACTACTCATGTTTCCAGAAGCCTTATACTGTCTAAGCAAGGTACGGGAAGAACTTATTTTTGGTGAATTTCCACATTAAACATTTATCTGAAGGATTCCTTAATGTGGTTGATAAAAAGGTTACCGTGTCGGATGTGTCATGTTTTCTCGCTTCCTTCACATTGATATCCTCCAAAGTTTTCCTACTCCATTATAACATTTCTATGATCTATTCTCCAGGTTTATCTCTTATACTGGTCTTTCATAAAAGAAGACCCCCAAATGATAAAGAATCTTGGTGGTGGAATTATGAGGTGCAAGAACGGGTAAAAACCAAGAAAGAAGCCAAGAAGAAGGCAGATCTATCAGGACAAGAGCAGGATAAAGAAGACTATAAGCAAGCAAAGAAAGAAGCAAGTAGAGCAGTAGCAAAGACGAAGGCCGAGACATTAAATGAAGTCTTTAAAGAGATGGAAACACCAGAAGGAGAGAAGAAATGAGATTAAAAGGTGGGAAACTTATTTTGAAGGACTATTGAATGAGAACCCAAGAACAGTATTTGAAGATGGACTTCCAAACGAGGCAGTTACCATAGGAGTGACAAGAAGAGAAGTAGAACAAGCAGTAAAGAAGATGCAAAATAGTAAAGCTGCAGGACCGGATAATATACCAGTAGAGGTATGAAAGAGTCTTGGAGAGGAAGGCATAGATATCTTGTGGGATCTGATGCAAAAGATCTTCAATCAGGAAAAGATGCCAGAGGAATGGAGAGGAAGCCTAATCATCCCCTTCTAGAATGGTAAGGGAAACATACAGGAATGTGGCAACTACAGAGGCATAAAGTTGATAAGCCATACTATGAAAATATGGGAGAAGATCATTGAGAAAAGACAAAGAGATGAAAATGCAATTGGTGAGGAACAACTTGGATTCATACCTGGAAGAGGAAACTGTAGATGCAATATTTGCTTTGAGGCAGATGATAGAAAAACATCTGGAGAAACAGAAAGGATTACATATGGTCTTTATTGACCTGGATAAGGCATACGATCGAGTACCACGTGGAGACCTATTGAGATGTGTGAGAGAAAAAGGAGTCCCTGTGAAATACGTAAGAATCACCCAAGACTTTTATGAGAGGGCAGAAGCAAATATTAAGAGCAGTATAGGTCTAACGGAAAGTTTCCCAGTAAATGGGGGACTACATCAGGGGTCTGCATTGAGCCCTTACCTATTTGATCTGGTCATGGATGTAGTAACAAAAGGTATTAGAGATCAGTCTCCTTGGTGTATGCTTTTCCTGATGATGTTATAATGTGTAGCACTAGGCGAGAGGTACTAGAAAGGAAACTGGAGGAGTGGAGAAGAGAAATGGAAAATAGAGGATTTGAAGATCAGCATGAAAAAGACAGAGCAATTGAGATTGAAAAATAGCGAGAATGAGGAAGTTAGTTTACAAGGAGAGAGATTGAAAAGAGTTGAAAATTTCAAGTATTGAGGATCAACATTTGCAGAGGATGGTGATCTGCTGTCAGAAATAAACCACATAATACAAGCAGGATGGAAGAATTGGAAAAAAAGTGCGTGGAGTACTATGCAACAGGAAAATAGGAGTTAAGTTGAAAGGTAAAGTACATAGGTCAGTTGTGAGACCGGCAATGATGCATAGAGCGGAGACGTGGGCAATAAAGAAGACAGAAGAGAAGAAGCTGGATATGGCAGAGATGAGAATGCTGAAATGGATGTGTGTGGTGACAAAAAGAGATAAGATATGGAATGAGGTAATTAGGGGTACCACAGAAGTTAGAGAACTTTCAGATAAGATCCAAGAAAGTAGACTGAGGTGGGATGGTCATGTCATGAGAAGCGTTGAACAGTATATATATATATATATATATATATATATATATATATATATATATATATATATATATATATATATATATATATATATATTACCCCTTTCTGAGTGGGGATAACTAAATGTCTTGAAAGGGTTTGCTTATCACCTCACACCCCCCCCCCATCCCCATACTGGGCAGGTTTCTTTTGAACTATATTCTAAAAATCTCCCACCATCACCATCGTAGTGATGAATACTGGCCAAACCCCAGATATGAATAAGGACATGTCTGAGGCCTCTGTCCTACAGAGGACTTGTTGTTGCAATCTAAGATTATTATAACTCTGGAATTATTATTATTTCATGATATAGCACACATGCAATTTCTAATGGTGCTAGAAAGGAATTCATTATCTCTCTCTCTCTCTCTCTCTCTCTCTCTCTCTCTCTCTCTCTCTCTCTCTCTCTCTCTCTCTCTCTCGGTGACACAGCAAAGCCCATCATACTTTCTATAGTCTGATTAAAAATTCCCAAATCGACGAGTTTCCATTGAAATGCAGTAGTCTGGCAAAGGTCAAATGACAAGTAATCTACTTATAACTTAACATAATCATAATGTGACTGAATTTATTCCTCTAATTCTTGAAGTGAACTTGGTTAAAGCTCTGTGGTGTACTGGATTAATACGGTCAAACGAACAGTTATAGGGAGAAATATTTTTATGAAATTCAGTTATTCTCAATTTGATATGATTAAAAGAGTATCGTGGTGGTTGAAAAATATATTATTATTATTATTATTATTATTATTATTATTATTATTATTGGGGAAGCAAGATGCTATAAGCCCAAGGGCTCCAACAAGAAAAATAGTACAACGAGGAAAGGAAATAAGGAAACAAATAGAATAGTGTGCCTGAGTGTACCCTCAAGGGAACTCTAACCCAATACAGTGGAACACCATAATACATACTACAGAGGCTAAGGCCCTATAGAGAAAAATGGTTCGATTTTGCAGTGTCCTTCTCCCAGAAGAACTGCTTACCAATATTTTGATTATAGTAATGATGCTTCTGGAAGCTTGATTTCTTATACGAGGAAGTGCGACCCACAATAAAAAAAAAATAGAAACATTTATGATCACTCCTTGAGAACTAAATATTAAACTACGTTCCAAAAAAATATAATAACTCGGCTGTATTGTTTACAACTAAACCAAGCAAAGATGTTATAATAAATATTGATGATTCTATAAATGGCGCATCCAATAATAGTTTAATAGTTTTTTTTTAGAAAAAAACAATAATTCAAGATATTTGCATATGTCCTTTTTTGCGCTCTGAAGGATTTGGCAAAACAAAACTCTCCATTTCTTGATGTTCTTGATTCTTCCTTTGAAACTTGAAGTATCAAAACATATTGAAAGAACCAAATGATAATAGCCAAGAGATTTTGAAGTGAAAGAGTCAGATATGGATGGGGCAAAGTTATCCTCAGGGGACCTTTCAAACACTCACGTGTCAACCTTTATGTCATTCTGTAAAAACTCCACACTTTTTTCCTATGAATTATGCAGCGTTCATCAAATCTATGAAAGTTTTGAAAAGAGGAAATTGTATATTTGAAAATGAATTAGAGGATAACAATGCATAGTTAAACCCTACTTTTGATCTCACTCCTGACAGGTGTGATTAGGATCATAGCAGCTAGGGCCAGTCATTGACTAAATGTTGAAGTGCTCGTGTGTCCTTAACAACTGACTTGCCAGTGAAGTTACAATAAAACTTCCAACATTTTCACACGAATAAAAAAAAACTGAATTCGAATACCACATGAACATCGATCTCCACTAAACATTACAAAAGAAAATCATGAAAAATAAATCAAAAAATATAGAAAGGGAATGAATAGCTACATATTCAAGGTCTTATTGACACAACGAACAAACTTCCAAGAGTGGCTCTCTCTCTCTCTCCCTCTCTCTCTCTCTCTCTCTCTCTCTCTCTCTCTCTCTCTCTCTCTCTCTCTCTAGATATGAGCGAGATATATGTTAAACATAAGTTAGCTTATATAACCCATATTTTCAAAAGTGGACCAAGACTAGAGGCAAGCAATTATAGACCTGTTAGTCTAACATCACATATTATGAAAGTGTATGAAATGATAATAAAAAAGGAAATAATGAATCATTTGGTTAAAAATAATTTGTCTAATAAAGGTCAACACGGTTTTGTACCCGGAAAAAAAGTACACAAACCCAACTGATAGCACACTATGAAAACATATACAAAAATATGATAAATGAAAAAGTCACAGATGGGATCTATCTAGATTTTGCAAAAGTTTTTGACAAGGTAGACCATAATATATTAGAAAAAAAATGAGAAAGCATAATATTGTGGGAAAGATGGGAAAATGGGTAAAAGAATTCCTGCAAAAATGAAAACATAGTGGTTGCAAATGACATAATTTCTCAATAAGTCTCTTGTGATGAAACACCTACAGAGACCGAGAAAGCCGTTGAGGCAGTGGCTGAGAGAGAGAGAGAGAGAGAGAGAGAGAGAGAGGAGAGAGAGAGAGAGAGAGAGAGAGAGAGAGAGAGAGAGAACGTTCATTGATTTTAAATTGAAGGAGGAAATCAAACTTAAAAACTTTTTTACAAAAAAAAAAAAAAAAAGTTCTTCTCAAGGTTTGAAGATTTTGTCCTAACCTTTTCCTGTAGCAGTTTGTTCAATGTTCTTGCAGCAGCATTTGACAGTTATTCAGAAACAAGTGAAGTTCTCGTATGTCCTTGATTTCCATCATTTCACTGAAAGCTCAGGTTAAGATTTCAATTTCAAAATAAGAACTAGTCACTTCAGAAAAATGTGGCTGAATTACTTTGTCATTTTTACAAAATCCCGTGTTAATAGTGAATAACTAAGTTCATGTTACCCAAAATTACAATAGATTTTATAATACCAAATCGAGACTGGTGTCGTATTTTTAGTTATATAAAAACTGAATTGTCCTCATTGCATTTCTATTAATCCTTGGACCGTTAAAATGCCCTTATTAAAATGATTAGATCAATTGACACTTGTACTTTTACAACTCGGGGGAGACAAGCTAAAGAAAAAAAACTTAAAACCAACGAGTAAAGTTTTTTAGTCAAGAAAAATAAATGATGATAATGATTTTTATGAAAGACCAGTAGACGGAATAAAACTGGAGAATAGATTGGGAATGGAAAAATGTTGGGAAACTATGAAGGGGAACAATATGAGGGAAGCAAAAAAACACGATTTGTCCCTAAAACTAACTTTTAAATCTGTCGTTATTAATAAATTCTCCTATTAGTTCCTGATAAATGTTTGGTGTGAATAAATCACCAAAAATAATATAATATAATAAAATAATAAAATCCCAGTATATAAGACTTTCAGAAACCGAGTAGTGATAAAAATTATTTTATAAAATCGAAGTATTTCTAAAATCTATGAAAAATTATTTCAAACTTAACATTGACAATTATGAAATTCTACCCATCTTCAAAAAATTATTTTTTAATCTTTGAATTCATAATAAAACCTTGTTCATAAATTGCTCCATAATTTTTATTAATAAACAAATTAGTGTTTGTTTCCTCCTCGCGAGAACTAAATGTACGAAGAGCCCTGGTTATCATATGGCCAATATTTTCACTCGTAAAGAAGTACAACATCCGTAAACATTATCAAAACAGGTTACTTTGAATGGAAGAAAACTATTGGGATAAAGATAAAATTAAAATAGGCAAAGGAATCGTCATAATTGTATCAGCTTGATTGGGAGATATAATAATATCTCCTAAAGGAAGATTACTTAGTTTCCATCTGCTGCAGAGTAAGTTTAAGTCTAGGCAAAGCCATGATCTCTCTCTCTCTCTCTCTCTCTCTCTCTCTCTCTCTCTCTCTCAATTGCATAAATATGAAAGAATAATGTAATTTGTCTTAAGAAATACGATCCGAACATCCGAGAAAACAAACAAAACAGATTCATGGCTTCTGCTTCTATAAGTCTTAAGCGTTGCATTGTAGGCCTATGTGACATTGCACTCAGCCGGAACATCGTTGCTTTTGTGCAGGTTTTCCAAAATCCAGCAATTGTTTTCCTCCTGTGTTTCTTCAGTAGCAGCAAATACGATCAATTCAATTGTAGAATCATTTAAACAATTTCCTCTGAATTTAGACTTTCAGAATCTAAGCCAAATTTTTTCTCCCAATTAAGAGAAACTATTTTAGTGAAGTTGCTTTCCATACACTAAAATTGAAATATTGTATTTTCAAGACTTTGAATAATATATATATATATATATATATATATGTATATATATATATATACTATATATATATATATATATATATACATATATATACTGTGTATATATATATATATATATATATATATATATATATATATGTATATGTATATATATATATATATATATATGTATATATATATATATATATATATATATATGTATATATATATATATAAAAATATATATATATATTTATATATATATATATATTTATATATGTATATATATTTATATATATATATATATATATATATATATATATATATATATGTATATATATATATATATATATATATATATATATATATATATATATATATATACATATATTCCGTGAAGGGGAAATGTCCAAAGAATTGTATCAAACATGGTCTAAAACTTTTTTTAGACAGTCAGCTACAAAATAAACAAAAGTTGTAGTGAGCTCTTGGAAATTATTTGTGACTGTTCGATAGATATTTAAGTAAAGGCATGGAAATATTCATAGGCCTAACAAATATGGAGTATTGTAGTAGAAGATTCAAATTCTTTCATCTTTGAAGCAAATCTCAGTGACCCAGGGTTCAGACTAAACATATTATTGTAGATAATATGTTTTTGATTGCTTTATACTTCTTGCAACACACCAGACAACCCGCTAACTACTGACATGGTATTTCTAAGCTATAATTGAAAACAAGGTTCTAAACAGTTATGCTCTCACTGCAGAGCAAAGACAATAGATGGGCTTAGCTATTCAAGCAACTGTCTTCTTCTTCTTCTTCTTCTTCTTACGACCTTGTTAGCCCCATTGGGTGGTCTAGTCAACTCTTTCCACTATTCACATTCATTTCATCGTTTGTACAGTACATTAACACAAATCTTTTAATAATTGATTTTATAAATGAACCTTTATTCGATTTTTTTCATTGTTGTTATTAAATCATGACCTTGAAAAGTCAATGGAGACATTCATATTGTAATGACTCGAAAATTTGTTAGACGAAAAATGAGCCGTAACCAGAGAAGGATCCAATGTAGTACTATCGTGCCAGTTTCAGTTCCCAATAACTTCTAGCATTTGTATCTTTGACCTTTGTTTTGAGGTGACATTCTTCCAAAATTTAAGGACCTTTGACCTCTATTTTGAGGTGACATTCTTTTAGAATTTAAGGACCTTTGACCTCTATTTTGAGGTGACATTCTTCTAGTATTATAGAATCTTTGGCCTCTATATTTAGGTGCCGTACTTCTATCCTTAGATGCTCTTTTACCTTTATTTTGAGGTGTCACACGTCTAGCATTAGAGGTTCATTGGACTCTATATTTAGGTGCAATACTGATAGCATTGGATGCTCTTTTACCTCTAATTTGAGGAGCCTCACCTCTAGGTGATTTACCGTTATCCTTAGATGCTCTTTTACCTCTATGTTAAAGGGCCATACATTTAGCATTAAAGGGTCTTTGACCTCAATTAATAGGTAACTTACCTTTACCAATAGAGGCTCTTTGGCCTCTAATTTGAGGTGCCTTGTTCATAGCATTAGAGGCTCTTTACTCTCTATTTTGAGGTGCCTTTATATAACATAAGACTCTTTGGCCTGCATTTTGATGTGCCATACTTCTAGTATTAGGGGTTATCTGGCCTCTATTTTGAGATGCCATGCGTCTGGCATTAGAGGCTCTCTGGCCACTATTTAAAGATTTTCACCTCTTGAGACTCGGAGTTTTTTACGTTTAGTTTTAGATGCCTTACTTCTAAAATTAAAGGATCTTGGGCCTCTATTTTGGTGTTCCTTGCCTCTAGCATTATAGGCGATTTGACCTTCATTTTGATGTGCTTTACCTCTAGCATTAGGGGCTCTTTAACTTCTATTTTTAAGAGAACTACCTTTAACATTAGGGCTCTTTGTCATCTAGTTTAAGATGACTTACCTCTAGCATTAGGGACTCTTAGTCATCTATTTTGAGGTGCTTTACCTATAGCATTAGAAGCTCTTTGACTCTTATTTTGAGGTGCTTTGCCTCAAGAATTACGGGCTCTTTGACTTCTATTTTGAGGAGACTCACCTTTAACATTAGGGGCTCTTTGTCGTCTATTTTGAGATGACTTACCTCTAGCATTAGGGGCTCTTTCTCATCTATTTTGAGGTGCTTTACCTATAGCATTAGAGGATCTATGACTTCTAATTTTAGGTTCTTTACCTCTAGCATTAGCGTCTCTTTACTTCTTTTTTGAAGTGCCTTACCTGTAGCATTAGTGGCTTTTTGCCTCTATTTTGAGATGCTTCACCTCAAGTATTACAGGCTCTTTGACTTCTATTTTAAGATGGTTTACCTCAAGCATTAGGGGCTCTTTGACTTTTATTTTGAGTTGCCTTACCTCTAGCATTAGAGGCTCTTTGATTTCTATTTTGAGTTGCTTTACCAATAGTATTAGAGGCCCTTTTACTTCTAATTTGAGGTGCTCTACCTTTACCATTAGGGGCTCTTTGCCTTCTAATTTCAGATGCTTTACCTCAAGCATTAAAGGCTATCATGACTTCTAATTTGAGGTGTTTTACCTTTAGCATTAGGGACTTTCTGACTTCTATTTTGAGGTGCTTTATCTCTAGCATTAGAGGCTCTTTGACTTTTATTTTGAGGTGCATTAGTCTCTCTTTGACTTCTATTTTGAAATGCTTAACCTCTAGTATTAGGGCCTCTTTGACATCTATTTTGAGATGCCGTACCTCTAGCATTAAGGGCTCTTTGATTTTTATTTTGAGGTGTTTTACCCCTAGCATTAGGAAATTTTTAATTTCTATTTTCAGGTTCTTTACCGCTAGAATTAGAGTCTCTTTGACTTTTACTTCAAGGATACATTTCCTCTAGCTTTAGGGTCTCTTTGACTTCTATTAGGAGGTGCTTTACCTCTAGCATTAGGGTTTCTTTAACTTCTATTTTGAGGTGCTTATATCTAACATTAGAGGCTCTTTGACTTCCCTTTTGTGGTGCTTTAACTGTAGTGTTTGGGGCTATTTGACTTATATTTTGAGGTGCTTTACCTCCAGCATAGGGGCTTTTTGGCATCTTTTGGCATCTAGTTTGAAGTGCCTTACCTCCAGCGTTAGGGGCTCTTTGATTTCTATGAAGTGCCTTACCTTACCATTTAGGGCTTTTGACTTCTTTTATGTGGTCCTTTACCTTTAACATCACGGGCTCTTTGACTCTTTGATTTCTAATTTGTGGTGCTTTTCCTCTTGCATTAGGAGCTCTTTGACTTCTATTTTGAGGTGTTTTACCTCTATCATTAGGGGCTCTTTGACTTATAATTTTAGGTGCCTTACCTCTAAGATTAAGGACTCTTCGACGTTTTTTGTTAGGTGTTTTAACTAGCATTAAGGGCTTTTTGGCTTCTAGTTTGAGGTGATTTCCCTCTAGCATTTGTGGCTCTTTGACTTCTAATTTGAGGTGCTTTACCTCTATCATTATGGGCTCTTTGACTTCTATTTTGAGGTATTTCACCTCTAGCATTAGGGGCTCTTTACCCTCTAATGTGAGGTGCCTAATCTGTAAGATTAGGAGCTCTTTGACGTATTTTGTTAGTTTTTTCACCTTTAGCATTAAGGGCACTTTGTCTTCTAGTTTGAGGAATTTTTCTCTAGCATTAGGGGCTTTTTGGCTTCTAGTTTGAGGTGATTTCCCTCTAGCATTTGTGGCTCTTTGACTTCTAATTGGAGGTTCTTTACCTTTAGCATTAATAATAATAATAATAATAATAATAATAATAATAATAATAATAATAATAATAATAACATTAGCATAAAGACATAACTTGGGTATGCAAATTGAGTTTTGCCAATAAGATCGATCTTCCATAACAAATAGTAAGATACGAGTCAATTGTTTAAAGAATTGAATGAAATAAATAAGTCTCTCTCTCTCTCTCTCTCTCTCTCTCTCTCTCTCTCTCTCTCTCTCTCTACATATATATATACATATATTTATATACACATATATATAGTATATACATATATATATACACATATATGTAATATATATATATATATATATATATATATATATATGAAATATCTATGACAAGTAGAAGAATATACTTGAATTTACTCCAGTCTAGAGTATACCTATTGCCTAATATTCAATCTATACAGCACGTAAAGATAAAGAAGAATATACCATTATTTCTCAACAAACTAACTGACATAATGACGAAATAAAAAACAAACCTAGGTCTTGTCCCCAACATTAAAATGCCAAGAGGAAGAGAATCATGAAAGAAAAAAGAATATAATTTATTCTTGTCCGAAGTAACAGGCGAAGAGAGGGGAGATATACTATTATTATTATTATTATTATTATTATTATTATTATTATTATTATTATTATTATTATAATCTAAGCTACAAATCCAGTTGGAAAAGCAGAATGCTATAATCCCAGGGGCTCCAACAGGGAAAATAGCCGAGCGAGGAAAGGAAACAAGGAAAAATGAAATATATTAAGAACGGTAACAACATTAAAATAAATACTTTCTATGTAAACTATAGAAACTTTAACAAAACAAGAGGAAGAGAAATAAGATAGAATAGTGTCCCCGAGTGCACCCTCAAGCTACCCCAAGATGGTGGAAAACCATGGTACAGAGGCTATGGCACTACCCAAGACTAGAGAATAATGGTTTGATTTTGGAGTGTCCTTCTCCTAGAAGAGCTGCTTACCATAGCTAAAGAGTCTCTTCTAACCTTACCAAGAGGAAAGTGGCCACTGAACAGTTCCCTTTTTACTCACTACGGTGGGACAATCGGATTACGAAGGAGCGAATTCATTTATACCTATCCAGGGAGTCTCGGTGCTACAATTTTCTGCCTATCTATTTTCTAGTAGAGCTGAAATTCTCGCGATACTCATGGAAATCTTTGAATTACTCTTGAATGAGAATCTTAAGCTTGTGGATTCATTCATTTCTTCATTTGTATTGGAATTCTTTTCATTCTGTTGCCATTCCTAAAATATTTTATTTCAATTGTTTATTACTATTTATATAGTTTATTTATATTCTTATATCCTTTCCTCACTGGGTTATTTTACTTGTTGGAGCCCTTGCCAACTAGGGCTGTAACTTAGCTAATAATAATAATAATAATAATAATAATAATAATAATAATAATAATAATAATAATAATAATAATAATAATAATATTTTCATCACCCAAAAAGTATGATTTAGTTGAGTATTCAGAAAAAAATCTCCCACCATCACCAATCCGTACTGGCCAGCGTTGCGATGAAAACTGGCCAAACCCCAGGCGTGAATTGACATGTCTGAGGCTTTTGTCGTGCAGTGGAATGGAAATGGCTGAATTTGTTGTTGTTGTTTTTGTCAATAAATCCAGTCTGAAGGATTGAAGATTGTAAATGTATTTGGAAATTTTATAAATATCCAATATATATAGTCCATAAAACTGCCCGTTCCATTTATAAAGCTATCATTACTGATAACTGTAAAAATATATAATAAATCAAAGATGTCAGAGTTCAGGGACCTCTGAACTCTAGTATCTATCTCTATATTGCAGACTATGTTCAAATAATAAGCCTATGTATATCATTTATTAATTACTTGTCAACCTTGATTTTTCATTCAATGTACAGCATGAGAAACAGACCGAGTTTAACTTTATAGTAAGTCACAGTGAAGCAGAGTAAAAAAGGCACAGAGAAAAGGCTCAGAGAAAAAGACTTAGAAAAAAAGGCACAGAAAAAGGGCACAGAAAAAGGGCACAGAAAAAAGGCTTGATTAAAAAATTCAAGTTAAAATTAAAAATTACCAACTTTTTTCAATGTTATCATCTTCATAAAAGCCATTTCCTTGTCTCTATCTGTGATTTCTCTTGAGTTTGATATTCTGTATCTCTCATTTTACCATTATTTTGTTCCTAACTTTATATTAATCTTCTTAGTTTCTCTTTCTTCGTCTCTGTATTGCTCGTCGGTACCTTGCCCATATCCCCGTGGGAGGGTGATGCTATCAGGTGTACTCCAACGGTGCACTGTAGGCAATTTTATGAGTCTTAAAAGCGTCCCTTCGGCCCTAGCTGTACTCACTTTTTAGCTTTTTGGTAAAAAGATGGTTTGGTCATGTTATGAGGAGAGAAGATGAAGGGTTGTGGTAGCCGATGTAGTAACGTCACTGAATGGTGAACGCCGACTGGGGTTCAAGTCCTGCTCGTACTCATTAGTTCCTTTGGTCGTTTATGGGGAACCTATAGATCTATCTGCTGAGTCATCAGCAGCCATTGCCTGGTCCTCCCTGGTCCTAGCTTGGGTGGAGAGCGGGCTTGGGAACTGATCATATAATACATTATCAGTCTCTAGGGCATTGTCCTGCTTGCTAGGGCAATGTCACTGTCCCTTGCCTCTGCCATTCATGAACGACCTTTCATCTTTAACAAAAGGGTTGTGAGGGCAGAAGAAGGAGGTGAAGGCCAAAGATCAGGTGGAAAGATGAAGGATTGAATGACATAAAGGAAAACGGGTCTAAGAGAACAGGATGTACAGGATACTAGAAGATGGAGAAGGCTGGCTAGATACAGCGACCCCATATAGAAATGGGAAAGAATTTTTTTTTTCAAATGGTTCCTCTCTTCCTTTTAAGGATACATTTATGAATGCTCCTTAATTTTTCCAAGACAAAGCTTTCCTTGTTTCTTTAGCTCAACATTGAACACATATTGACTATTCTTAAATAAAGAATTATTTCTTTCTTTCTCTACTCTACTCTAGTTTATATTGAATATTTATTTTAATGTTATTATTGTTCTTAGAATTTTCTTGTAGTTTTTCTTTATTTCCTTTCCTCACTGGGCTATTTTCCCTGCTGGAGCCCTTGGGCTTATAGCATCCTGCTTTTCCAAATAGGGTTTTAGCTTAGCAAGTGATAATAATAATAATAATAATAATAATAATAATAATAATAATAATAATAATAATACAGACTGATCCTTGCATCTGTTTTTTTCTAATTAACTGTTTCTTGACGTATCCTACGCTAAAGTTTATCCCCAGACTTTCTTTCAATCAGCATAATGTTCCTTGATCCTTCTTCAAATCTAAAGAAAATAGAAAAGATACATTCAGTTTCTTCTAAAGTAAAGACTACTCCTTGGTTTTTGTCCCAAATCTAAGACTGTTCTTATTTTAATTAAAACTATTCTTCAGCATTCTATCTAAAGTAAATACTGATCTGCTATTAACTTTAACTTCTTTACAAACTAAAAACATATATTGTTTTTCTTAGGACTTCCCAGTGTTTATATAAAATGCTCTTCCCATGATTTTATATTTCTCAATGTTTCTTATATTTTTCTATTATCAACGTTGCATTAAAAGCAGTGAATATACATTTACATTTAATATTTTTATAATGAAGAAGTAAGAAAATATGAGTTGTCAACTTATATTCCTTCTATTTCTCCATTACCTCAGCCAAGGAGGTTATAAAATAGAGTTAGTTATTTATTTAACTGTGTGTCTGTTTGTCTGTGAACAGGATTACATCAAAAACTACCAAACGGATTTTAACGAAATTTTCACCACTTATGGTTCTTATGTCATGGACAGTCCCATTAAATTCTGTAGATGATCCAGATCAAGATGACGATTTTGGAACAACATTGCACTTTCACCAACCACAGTCAGCATATGAAAAGGGGGGTGCGCTGTCCGTAGACTTTATTTAAATGTTACAGTAGATTCATCCACGGTCAACATATGAAAAAAAAAAATTGTTTCGTCCATAGACTTTAGTATAATGTTGTTAACATTCATCATCGGAGGTCTTAAATCCCTAATTGCTCCCGTTATTAACGTTTCTTAAGTTGATAACAAAAAATCATGCTATAAATTAAAAATAAAAACATAAAACACCTAAAACACATCCATAAAAAAGATCGAAAATTACAAAACCTCGATACAAATTATTATGTACAGCAAGAAATATTATATAACAGTAAAGTAGATAATCCTCTTATGATGCAACGTAATATAATACACTAGATTCAAAATTCCTCAACATTTCTTTACATCATCCTTGAAAAAAGTATGAGAAATCAAACAGCATCCTTTAGACGATAACAGCAGAAAACTTGCACGAATTCTTGACCTTTACAAATCCCCGTTGGCAACGAAAGAAGAAGAAGATCTTTTGAAGGACCTGAGATTTAAATGGCCGTCATGGCGGAGATAAAAAGAACTCCGTTGGCAGATGTTCGTCATAAAACTAGTTCCCGAGAGATCATTTGTCTTTAGTTTTTCCCTGCTCCTTTTAAGATCCAGATTTCCCCCAAAACTCCAAACCCGCGACCCTCTTCTTCTTCTTTTTTTCCTTCTCTTTCCCTTTCACAGATGCCAGAAAGGTAGGTCACCTGACGAATAATAAAAGTGGACCGACAACCGAGTTTGGAATCCCGCCATTTGCATAGCCAACTTCACCAAGACTTCTTCTATAGAGCTTTCTCTTCTGACTCGTCAGCAATTTTTCTTGATCCACCTGATGGTATATCTATACCACTAAGTTATTTGTTTATCTAAACATATACTTGCGTGAAGTAGGAGATGATGAATGGAGAAGTATTGATTTAAAATCTCTAGAGAGAGACGACTGGTGAAATCTAGCCGAGGCCCTTTGCGCCAATAGGCGTCGGAGGAGATTATGAGGATGATGAACATATATTCAAAAAGACTTCTTGTTTAGACTTTTTGTTCTGACTCGTCAGTAATTTGAGTTCTTAATCCACCTGATGGTATATCACCAGCACCAAGTTATTTGCTAATTACCCTCGCCAACGAAGTGAAGGAGGTTATGTTTTACCCCTTGTTTGTGTGTGTGAGTTTGTTTGTGAACAGCTTCCTGGACACAATTTTAATCCTAGAAAGATGAAAATTGTAAGGATTAACTGTTATGTTAAAAGCTGGAAATGACTTAATTTTGGAGGTTCAAGGTAAGAGGTCAAGGTCAAGGTCGAGAAAAAAAGCTGGCGCGGCGGAGCTTTGCCCTCTACTGAGTGCCCCTCTAGTTTAAACACGTATTCAAAAAGACTTCATCTATAGACCTTATTGTTCTGACTTATCAGCTATTTCATCAATAAGGTACTTGTTTACTTGATCGTATTTTTAAAGAATGTGTTTTATTCATAGCTATCTTCCCAAGGAGCATTTAAATGTAATGTTTGAATAGAGTTCATGCCAAGATTAAATGTTAAAGAATTCTTTTTTTAAGTGGGAAAAATATGAAATTAGTTTATTTTTTCATATATCACGTGTTTAGTTACAATCAGAATACTATTAAAATTTGTTAAATGTGTTTCTCTGAGAGAGAGAGAGAGAGAGAGAGAGAGAGAGAGAGAGAGAGAGAGAGAGAGAGAGAGAGAGAGAGAGAGAGAGAGAGAGAAGATTATATGAGTGCTATATGCCTTTGTATGGTATTTACTTTGGAAACCCATATATATATATATATATATATATATATATATATATATATATATATATGTATATATATACATATATATGGATACATATAAATATATATATATATATATATATACATGTATATATATACATATATATGGATACATATAAATATATGTATATATATATATATATATATATATATATATATATAAATATATATATATATATACATATATATATATATATATACATTATATATATATATATATATATATATATATATATATATATATATATATATATATATATATATATTAGTTTATATTAAGCAGAGGAAAAAAAACAGTTTTTGATCAATGTTTACCTGGATGACCACCAAGAAATGTTAGACACCGGCGACAAATAACCCCTGAACATCTTTGGAAAAGTTGAGGATAATCACTATATCCCAAAATATCTTGCAGAAAACAAAAGAGAAACGGGCAAAGCTGGCGTTCATGGGGAAAAAAAAGCGTATGGTAGAAAGTATCAAAAGATATCTACCAATCTAGTTAGTTAGTGTGTGTTTGTGTGTGTGTGTGTGTAACGAAATTTCTACCTCGCATTATGACCGAAATCTAATCTCATTAAAAGTTCAAATGAAACTTTGAAAGTGAGTCGGTTTTTATCACAATGTGCTGTAGACATTTATCCCTATTGAACACGACATTGTGTTCCTCTCTCTCTCTCTCTCTCTCTCTCTCTCTCTCTCTCTCTCTCTCTCTCTCTCTCTCTCTCTCTCTCTCTCTTCATATATATATATATATATATATATATATATATATATATATATATATATATATATATATGTGTGTGTGTGTGTGTGTGTATATATATGTGTATATATATATATATATATATATATTCATATACAGTATATATATATATATATATATATATATATATATATATATATATATATATTGTATATATACACACGACAAAAATATCATATTATACCCTGTAATACCACACGATACATCTAGATTTCTCAGGACACCAAGATGCTTTTAACCGTGTGAAAATGAAAATAAAAAATGAAAAAAGAATGTCGTTGATATATATAAAAGAAAAGATAAACCCGAGACGGTGGTCAGATTAAGGAAGAGAGACGAGCGAAATAAAAGTAAAGAATTCCTAAGCTTCGTGATCATAAAATGAATCTTGCCTTCTTTCCCCAGTAGAAAATATTATTATTATCTCCGCCAACGCAGTTGGAAGGAGGTTATGTTTTCGCCCCTGTTGTGTGTGTTTGTTTGAGAACAGCTTCCTGGGCACAATTTCAATTGTAGAGTAATGGAACTTGCAGGGATTAACTGTTATGTGAAAAGCTGGAAATGATTACATTTTTGAAGGTCAAGGTCAAAGGTCAGGCAAAATATCCAATTCACGTAATCAGCCATAATTTTGGACACAGAGACTTCAAGCTTGGTTCATATTCGAGTGTAGGAAAAGCCACGCCATTTAATACGTGTTAAGGTCGAATGTCAAGGTCGAGTCTAAGGTCAAGGTCAAGCAAAAGGTCACATTCCGGTCCTCAACCATTCAGCCACAATTTCAATCGTGAAGTAATGAAACTTGCAGGGATTTTAAACTCTCATGTAACGATCTGGAAATTATTTAATTTTAGAAGATCAAAGGTCAAGGTCACGGATGAGCAAAACGTCCAAAATTAGTCCAAAAGGTCGAGAAATAAGCTGCGTTGGCGGAGGTTGGCGCTCTATTGAGTTCCCCTCCTGTTGATTTTGCTATTACTTTTGTTTGCCCACTTACAGCCACATATACGCACACATGCGCGTTTGCTATATTACTTTTGAATGCTTATTCACGTAATAACATACAGGAGAGTTTTTGTCATGTCAGCGAAAAATTAAATCATAATTCAAATACATTTCTAATCATATATATTTTTTCGTAAATGGCAAAATAATTTGGCACATAGATATTCACGCTTATACAATCATAACAACAAAGTCAGCTGTTTCTAGTCCACTGCAGGACAAACTTCATGGGGTTTGGCCAAGTTTTCCTCACCACGCTGGCCAATGCAGATTGGTAATGGGGGGAGACATTTGTCTGATCATTCACAGCAAACCAACCTAGTATGGGTGGCCTTGACTAGTTGGAAATACACAAAACTTTTCACAACGTTAAGGTATCCCAACCCAGAAAGGGATGCAAACGTGTGTGTGTGTATATATATATATATATATATATATATATATATATATATATATATATATATATATATATATATATATATACACATGTGTGTACACATGTGAACTTATATATATATATATATATATATATATATATATATATATATATATATATATATATATATAAACCATATATATGACATAATTATAGATACAAACATAATTAGCTCCTTCTCTCATATTAAAAAAAAAAACGATATTAAGACAAATAACATCCAAAGACAAGAAACTCTGCTGGATACACACACATTATTAAAAACGTAATTCATAATTCGAAACTAAAAGACTAAACCAAAGTGGAAAAACAAACCTTTCAATCCTTGTCCCAAAAGAAGTCGCCAAAATCCACGTTCCTCACCCAGTCCGAAATGGAGCGAAATTCCCGAAATATTGTTGGTCCTTGAGGAGCGCTCCGGAGACCCCGCCCAGGCTCCAATCACCTCCCGAGTCGAGGGTAGGATTGGATCCTTCGATCCGCGACAAAGAACTCTCACAATGTAATGGAGACGAAGGATAAGGATATAAAATTTATTGCAATCCAGTTCGGGGATAATATTTTTATTTTCTTTTTAATGGTTAGGTTTTCATTCCTCTCGTAGAGTTATTTCATTTGTTTGTTTCAGATTAACTACGATGTCGATGTTACCTGAGAAAGCTCCGTTTCATCATCCTTAAATATATCTTCTCTCTCTCTCTCTCTCTCTCTCTCTCTCTCTCTTCACGCCTATATGCATATATATATATATATATATATATATATATATATATATATATATATATATATATATATATATATATGTATGTATATTTATATATATATACATGTAGAGTATATTTATATGCATAAGTTTGTATTTGCAATAAATATGCATATATATACAGTGTATATATATATATATATATATATATATATATATATATATATATATATATATATATATATATATATGCGTATATATTGCAAATACAAACATATGCATATAAATATACTCTACATGTGTATATATATATATATATATATATATATATATATATATATATATATATATATATATATATATATATATATATTGCTTACAGAATAATCCTCATTATAATAGTTAAATCAAAGAATCAATTACCTATGAAATTAATATTTCTCAAGCATAAGCAGAAACAGTTATAAATACCACCATTCTGACTAATAAAATGAATTATCTATGTTACTCTACAGATTGAGGACAGACGAGAGAAGCAACATTGATTTGGGTCTGACTCAACAGACGGTGAGGGACGCGAAGAGAATCCAGAGCTTCAAAGTAAAGGGAAAAAAGGAAGAATCTAATTGAATCTATTCCTTTCTCTATTTCAAGGGTTGTGGTGGCCTATTGGAAACGTCCTTCCCTGGGGTTCAATTCCCTCTCAAACTCGATAGTTTCTTTGGTTGTTGTAACCTCACCATCCTTGTGAGCTAGGGATGGGATGTTCGAGGGAGCCTATAGTCCTACCTGCTAAATCATCAGCAGCTATTGCCTGGCTTTCCCTGGTCCTAGCATGGGTGAAGAGGGGGCTTTGGCGTTGATGATACGTATATATGGTCATTCTCTAGGAGTCTAGAGCATTGTCCTGCTAGCTACGGTAATATCACTGTCCCTTGCCTCTGCCATTCATGAGTAACCTTTAAACCTTAAGGGTATATTAAAATATATATAAAACCAATTTAGGACCTTTTCAAATTACATTATAAATCATATTCCTCACAGCTCCTAACAAATGCACTGCTTATACTATTACTAATGTACGCCACCCGTCAACAATTATGGCTAGATATTCATATAGATATACACACACATTCAGTGTCAACCCTTCCCCCCCTCCCCCCCCCCCCCTACCTGAGAGACCGGGAGTTATACGTCTGATAATGCTTATCTTGTAAAAAAAAAAAAAGAAACTTGATACAGAAAAAACGTTAAAATTTCCAAATAGAATTTTTCTTTTTCATTTCAGAGCATTAAGAAAATTGGCATTTGATCCTTAGAAAATTTTATCTGAAGGGTTGAAGAATAGATTAATTTCCTTCTTAGAATTCTAACAGTGACAATTTTCTTGAATGGAAAAAGACAACCTCAGGTGAACTGAATGCAAAAATATTATAATTTTTGTAGTCACTGGTTGGTTCACAAGTTCCCCTTCCATTCTACTAATCTTTGCAATCCAAGATGTCTCTCTAATCTCTACATTTCAGTCTTCCTTCTTTTACAAAAAAAAAAATGATAATAATAATAATAATAAGCCTAATGATTTTAAAATGGTTTCAGAAGTTCCTTTTCCATTCTACTAACCTTTACAATCTAAAATGTCTCTCCAATCTCTACATTTCAGTCTTCCTTCTTTTCCAAAAAATAAGATGGGCCTAATGATTTTAAAAAGGTTTCAGAAGTTTCCTTCCACTCTACGATCCTTTGCAATCCAAGATGTCTCTCTAATCTCTACATTTCAGTCATCCTTTAAAAAAAATATAGGCCTAATGATTTTGAAATTGTTCCTGATATCAAGTGATCAGAATTACGCTCATGCGTCTTGGTTTACGAACTTCAACATGAATTGATTATAGATGATACTTCGTCTAATTCTTGGACACATTCGCTATTAACATTGACATTGCTATCACAATATGAAGTCGTTGTCAATTAAATTATTCCTAACCATCTTAATTAGACAGCTGCAAACACATAGATATCCCTTTCAGAAACAGCAGGATTAGTAATTGCTTTATCCATTATTACTCCTAAATTGTGCCACATTTTAACATTGGTAGTATCTAGATCATATACCATAGTAACAACTGGGGTTCCTATCGCTGCTATTATTACCTCCGCCAACGAAGTTGGAAGGAGATTATGTTTTCGCCCCTGTTTGTGCGTTTGTTTGTGTGTGTGTTTGTTTGTGAACAGCTTCTTAGATACAATATTAATCGTAGAGTAATGAAACTCAGAGGAATTAACTGTTATGTAATAAGCTGGAAATTATTAAATTTTGGAAGGTCAAGGTCAAAGATATCAAGGTCACAGTCAAGCAAAATGTTCAATTGGACATTGTTGTCACAGAGACTTCAAACTTATTTCATATTTGAGTGTATGAAAATCCACGCCAATTAATGCATGTTAAGGTCAAAGATCAAAGTCAAGGCGAGCGAAAGGTCGTGAAATAAGCTGCCGCAGCGGAGGTCTGCGCTCTACTGAGTGCCCATCTATATTATATTACTTCAAACAATAGACCCTTCTTCATACTACCTTCTAAATCGTAATATATGATCCATTTCCAAGAACCAACAAACCAGCTGAATATTACACAATGGTCTTTTTTATTAGGAGAGAAGTGTGTGTTTGATCCTTTGTCATTTGTCCATTCATGAGTAACAATCAAGAAGAGGCTATTGAACATTGCACTATGATATTGCAAAGCGAGATGAATACACCATTTAGTTATGTCAATTAATATCCCTTTGGCCACTGGAAAACTGTTTCAGTCGAATAATAAGGGAAGCCGGTTATATGCCACTCACCAGATATTTTTCTTTCAAAGGTGACTTATTGGACTGGGATTCGAGTCCCGCTTAAGCTCGCTAGTTTCTTGTAGTGTCTGCAACCTCAACATCCTTGAGAGCTAGGGATGGGGCGTTTGGGGGAGCCTACATGTCTACCTGCTGAGTCATCAGCAGCCATTGACTGGCCCTCCCTGGTTCTATCTTGGGGGAGAAGGGGCTTGAGCGCTGATCATGTGTATATATGGTCAGTCTCTAGGGTATTGTCACTGTCCCTTGCATCTGCCATTCAGGAGCGGCCTTTAAACCTTTAAAATCTTGCATAATACATTCATAACACGATTGCAATTTGCAAGGAAAACGAAAAAACAAAGGAAATATTTACGTTGTTTGAGCAACGAGGTCAGTGAATGGATGGGTGACCGGTGCAGAAAGAAAAGACAATGTAGTCTGTACCCTTTCCTCCAAATGGAATATTACGTATATATATATATATATATATATATATATATATATATATATATATATATATATGTGTGTGTGTGTGTGTGTGTGTGTGTGTGTGTGTGTGTGTGTGTGTGAAACAAAAAGTTACACAAAAAAATCACAAAATGTCTACTTCCTATTTTCACATTTTAAAAGAATTTGAAACACTTGAAATCTTTATTATGACATTAAGATAATCTATTTGTCATTTATTTGTTTAACTATTTCGCTTGATTAAGAGACATTAAAGCAAGTTTCTTCTTTTCAGTTAAACATTATAATATCAGCGTTGCCAGATAGTGAATTTTACATTTTTGTAAGCGCGTGCGCTTGTGTGTGTGTGTGTGTATGTGTGTGTGTATGTGTGTGTCCACACTTATAAATAAAAACAAAATCTTAATTGATATCCCTTTAATAAGACAATTTAGAAACGAATAAAAACAAAATATAAAGAAAAATTAAAAATAGTAGTTGGCAACCGCGCGTTTGCACAATAGGAACGGAATTATTAGAAGTAACTCCACCACAGATATGCTAATTCAGAATATGATTCATTCACATTCAGCCGGTCCATATTTTCTACAGAATCTCTACTACAGTACTATCCTCGCAGGCGGAAATAAAGAAACAAACTACAACCAGAGAGAACACAGCAGGGGGGACGCCCAAACAGCCATTGTTCGCCAGAGGCAAAAGGCTTATTGGTATGCAGCTGGACTTGTAACTCACGAGGAAGCTGTCGCGCTTGATGTTCGGTATGGCGTACGTCTGCAGTTCTACTACTGCTGTTGCTGCTGCTGCTGTTGTTGCTGCTGCGGAGGGAGAGAGAGAGAGAGGAAGGGTAAGGCAACTTGTCTTTTATATCTGCGTCCTATTCAAGGAAAGATATGTATTTTATAACGGCTCTTATTCTGGATGTTTTTTTAGCTAGTACAGCTGCGTCCCTCTTGAATTTTGATTCAAATTTATGGGGGGTAACTCTTCTTTTATCTGGCTTTGTTGCGCGGTGAGCAGACGAATGAGTTTAAATGCACTGGCAAATATGCATTTTTTACTCATTATTGCATGTATATATATATATATATATATATATATATATATATATATATATATATATATATGGGTGTGTGTGTATGTATATATATATATATATATATATATATATATAGAGAGAGAGAGAGAGAGAGAGAGAGAGAGAGAGAGAGAGAGAGAGAGAGAGAGAGATTTCAAATATTAGGAGACATGTGTTTCAGTCATACCGGATCCATTGTATCTTCGTAAATCAATGTATCCAAATGGCCACTATTTCAGGCGATAAGCGCCCCACTCTATAGAATTCGACCAATTCGCCATCTCTCGGTGTTTGAGTGCACTAAACTCCTGTCACTATTCTATCCCAGTGTTGACAAGCACAATATATAAGGCTCTTAGTGGCCTAGTGGAGACGCTCCTGTCTGGCGTTCTACTGAAAGGGAGATCGAGTCCTACTTAAGCTCGAAGGTTTCTTGTAAGGTCTGCAACCTCACCATCCTTGTGAGCTAGGGATGGGGTTTTGGGGGGAGCCTATAGGTCTATCTGCTGAGTCTTACTCTCCCTGCTCCTAGCTTTGGTATAGACTGGGCTTGGGCACTGATCATATGTATATATGGTCAGTCTCTAGGGCATTGTCATACTAGATAGGACAAATTCACTGTCCCTCGCCTCTGCTATTCATGAGTGACCTTTAAACATTAGTCAGCAACTTTAAGGTTAATCACCATTTGACTGAAAAATTATCCTCCTCAGCGCGTAGAGCAATGAATGATCGCTTGCAAAATGAATGATGTATGGTGAATTGCGTTAAGTAACCTTTATGATATTAATGCTCACACTTTGAATATATATCTATTTATCCCGTAATAACAGCCGCGATTCATAAACTCGCCAATTAACCATAGTAGTCACAAAGAAAAAATAAACAATAACATCCGGAACTAAGGATAAAAAAAATTATTCTTCTATCGGAGATATCACCGCCTAGAATATAGTATATACAGAATATATCAACTCATGAAAAGGCAATAGAAGGGAAAATCTTCATTTATTCAACAAAAAAACAAATTAAAGATTTTTTCACTTTAAAAGTATTATTATTATTATTATTATTATTATTATTTTCATTATTATTATTATTATTATTATTATTATTATTATTATTATTATTAGCTGAGCTACAACCATAGTTGGAAAAGCAAGACGCTATAAGCCCAAGGGCTCCAACAGGAAAAAATAGCCCAGAGAGGAAAGGAAATAAGGAATTAAATCAACGATATAAGAAGTAATGAGAATTAAAATAAGATATCTTAAAAAACATTAATAACATTAAAGTGAAAGGAAAATTACCCACTTAATAAATTCACAAATTACAGATTGCCCTCCCATATGTTTTCAGTAATGTGTTACCCTTTCATAATTAATTTTGCAACTTTTTTGTATATATACAAGATACGTAAATACGACTCATTAACAGCTGTTACCCGTTTTTTTTTTTTTTTTTTTTTTTTTTTTTTGTAAGTCTGAATTTTCCATACGCTTTAAGTCTAATTCCGTGAAATAGAGTCAATGAATGGATTGCTCATAAGTTTGTCTTAAGTTTTTGAACAATATAACTGAACATTACAGCTTGCACTAAGCTTCTGAGTACTACAAACTGGCCTATGACCTTTAACAATATAACTTATCTTAAGCTTCTGAGCATTCCAGCCTGCCTTAAGCTTTTAAACATTACCGCCTGCCTTAAGCTTTTGAATACTACAAGCTGACCTATGACCTTTGAAATCCACAACACTGCTGAAATATGAACTCTCCCTTTGCTATAGGCGACGAGACAGGGAGAATAGCACGCACTAACCCCAAAGCTAAATGAGATAACGGAGAGTCTCTGCCTAGATATTGATTATGAAAGATAACTAAAACTGGAGAAAAGAAAAGATGAAGAATCTAAAGGAGAGAATATAATTTTTCAGCAATAATATAACATATCCGTTACAGTAATACAGGACAAACTGGAGGAACTCCCAGTAGAGCGCAGACCTTCGCCTTCGCCGCAGTATCTTATTTCTCGACTTCTTGCTCGATCTCGACCTTGACCTTGACTTTTGACTTTAGCATGTAATAATTGGCGTGGATTTTCATTCACTCAAATATGAACCAAGTTTGAAGGCTCCTTGACAACGATGTTCAAACTCATGGCAAAATTGGACATTTTGCTTGACCGTGACCTTAACCTTTAACCTTGACCTTCCAAAATTTAATGATTCCCAGCTTTTTATACAAGAGTTAATCCCTGTAAGTTTCATTACTCTACGATTAAAATTTTGACCAGGAAGCTGTTCACAAACAAACACACACAAAAACACAGACAGGGGCGAAAACATAACCGCCCTCCAACTTCGTTGGCAGAGATAAAGATATGTTCTATAAATGTATAACAAAATGTCTGTTCTTCTAATATATATCACAATATCTGTTCCAGCAATGGTGTATCTGAAGACCTGCTCCGGATCTTAAAGTCGTTATGGTTATTGATCTCTGTAGGTACATAAGCGCTTCAAAACAACACCAAGCTATCTGGCTGTGTTTACTTAGGATTTAAAGATATACTGTAGTGTACGGGTAACAGTTGAAGAAAACAAAAATTGAAGATTCGGTTCACGAAATTGTATGTGCTGAGCAAAACAAAAAATCCTTCAACTTTTTTTTTTTCTTCTTCTGCAGTGTCTTCAATGAAGAGGTGCAGTGTCATTATTATTATTATTATTATTATTATTATTATTATTATTATTATTATCATTATTATTATTATTATTAGCTAAGCTACAGCCCTAGTTGGAAAAGCAGGAAGCTATAAGCCCAAGAGCTCTAACAGGTAAAAATAGCCCAGTGAGGAAAAGAAATAAAGAAATACATAAACTATATTAGAAGTAATAAAGAATTAAAACTATATATTTTAAAAATAGTAACAACATTAAAACAGATCTTTCATATATAAACTATAAAAAGAGACTTATGTCAGCCTGTTCAACCTAAAAACAAAAAACATTTGCTGCAAGTTTGAACTTTTGAAGTAGCCCTAAAGGGATTGTCAAACCTTCGTTCAGACGACGTTTGTGTGCACAGCTATATATCTCTGGCTGTAATGGTTTTCACGAGGCACAGACTGAACAAACAAAGCG
>NC_090741.1:31893553-31896053 GCF_036898095.1 Palaemon carinicauda | reverse complement strand
AAGCCCCCTATCTAATATATTGTTTGCCTAATTGCCTTTCTCTAAAAAAACAAAGAAGCAAACACGTATCATATGTGTGTATATGTGTAGCCTACTTGTGTGTGAGTGCTATATGTACGTATGAGTGTGTGTGCGTGCATTTGCGTGTTCGGCAACGCTCAGCCCTTTTAGGAAAATTAGTCCTGAACTCATAAGAGGAGAGTTAGTGCCGTTACACGAAGTGTTTATGGCCGCTCGAGTCTCTCCTCCGTGAATACATTTGCCTGTTTTATCTCATGCGTAGAATGTTAATCTTCCCCTCTCTGGGAAAGCGAGAAATTATCCGCAAATTGTACAACCGATCTTCGCTCTCATCTCTTGATTTACTCCTGGCCATGACGGTCGTACTGTCGTAATCTTGAGGTCAAATGAGAACCTCTTTGGGTTATTATGCAAGGTATTTTTAGTCGAAATCTTGAGGTAAAATGAGATTCTTGGTTGTCAAACATTTCAGGTTATTATACGAGAGATTTTTTTAGATTTAAGACCTATAGATTCAATTGAATACTTGTGAAAAGATGTCTAAAAGAATTGAAATTTCTATTATTTCTATATATATATATATATATATATATATATATATATATATATATATATATATATATATATATATATATATATATATATATATTCTATCTTATCTTTTCCTACTATTTTTTAAGTTTTTATAGTATGCATATGAAAGATTTATTTTAATTTTGTTAGTGTTCTTAAAACATTTTATTTTAATTATTCATTACTTCTCTTATAGTTTATTTATTTCCTTTCCTCACTGGGTCCCTGCTGGAGCCCTAGTTCTTTTGAGGGGTGTTTATAGCATCCTGCTTTTCCAACTAGGGTTGTAGCTTAGCTAGTTAGAATATAATATAATAATAAAAGTGATTATGGGGAGAGGGATTATATTTTACACATTCCCATAGAATTTATTAATTGGTAACAAATTAATCTCTCTCTCCCTCTCTCTCTCTCTCTCTCTCTCTCTCTCTCTCTCTCTCTCTCTCTCTCTCTCTCTCTCTCTCTCTCTCTTCACATATTTTTATCTCTCCACTATAGTTATTCATATGTTTATATCTGACCAGAACGCATATCGATGGTCTTCTGTCAATCGACTTTCTTCTTCAATCATTTCCCAACAAGATTTAACGGACCCAGAAAATACCCGAAACTTCGGAGAGTTTTTTAACCGAAGATAAAACTTCCCAAAAGTTACACCGAATTTATCGAGAGACATAATGAATAACAAGCCGTCGAGATGATGTATTTCAGCTGTCGGGAATCAACGTCATCTGGAGATTGAGACAATAAAAAGAGAATAATGGATTATGGATGGCGGCAGCTTTACCTTCATTTTCTTGGGTCGTTTCCTTGAGATTCGGTTGTATTACGATTCATTTTCTTAAGGTTCATTTTCTTGGGTCATTTCCTCGTAGCTCATTTAATTTAGTGTTCGTTTTCTTGGATAGTTTTCTAAAGATTTTTTTTTCTTTAAAGATTCTGTTTCATGAAGATTCATTTTCTTAAGGTTCATTCTCCTGGTCATTACCTCAAGGTTCATTTGATTTAAGGTTCATTTTCTTTGGTCGTTTTCTTAAGATTCGGTTTTATTAAGATTTGGTTTTCTTAAGCTTCGTTTTCTTAAGGTTCATTTCACTTAAGATTCATTTCCCTTAAGGTTAATTTCACTTCAGGTTAATTTCCCCTAGGGTTCATTTCACTTAAGGTTCATTTTCTGGGATAGTTTTCTTAAGATTCTGTTTTCCTATTACATATTTATTTAAGGTTCATTTTCTTAATTTTCCTTTTACCTGGGTCATTTCCTCAAGGTTCATTTTTATCTAAGGTTTAATTATCGGGTCATAATCTTATTTTTTCGAAGCTTAATTTCATTACTATACCTTTTATTTGGGGAATTTCCTTCAGTTTAATCTTCTAAAAAAATGTTTTTTTAAGTTAATTTTCTCTGGTCATTTGCTTAAGGTTCTTATTTTTTAGGTCATTCAACTAATTAATCTTTCGGATCCTCATAATTCTCTAGACTTCCTGCCTGGTGATCTTCTGGACTGGAGTTCGAGACCCGCTCAAGTTCGATAGTTTCTTGTAGAGTCTGCAACTTCACCATCCTTGTGAGCTAAGCATGGGTGGTTTGCGGGAGCCTATAGGTCTACCTGATGAGTCATCAGAAGCCATTTCTTATCTCTCCCTGGTCCTAGCTTGGTTAGTGAGTAGGCTTGGGTGCTGATCATATATAGTCAGTCTCTAAGGCATTGCCCTGGTAACTAGGACATTGTCTTGCTAGCTAGGGGATTGTCTTGCTAGTTATGGCTTTGTCTTGCTAGTTATGGCATTGTCTTGCTAGTTATGGCATTTTCCTGCTAGCTAGGGCATTGTATTGCTAGTTAAGGCATTGTCTTGCTAGCTAGGGCATTGTCTTTCTAGCTAGGGCATTGTATTGCTAGTTAGG